>NC_087200.1:118180809-118273403 GCF_015104395.2 Macrobrachium nipponense | reverse complement strand
TACAACACCAACCACCACCAGACGGCCACTTCCCTGGTACACAGCTGCAGAGGACTGTCGGACGTGTCCAGCCACTCTGTTGCTGAGCTACGAGAAAAGCCTCTCAGTTCGCAAGAGATGGTGGATAACAGCCAGCCGTGAAGTTTGGTAGGGACTGGGATCTTGCTCGGTGGTTAACCGTTCTACGTGTGGCTGGGCTAGAAGGTTGTGCCAGTGGGGCATCTCTCTCGGTTCTTCCGCAAGAAGAGCCAGCAGGTCCGGATACCTTGAGGTCGTTTGGGAGCCACCAGGATCATCCTGAGATTGGGAGTGACCAGCGCTCGGCTGATCACTTTCCGAATCAGACAAAAGGGAGGAAAGGCGTAGACGAAGAGGTTGTCCCAGGGGTGTTGAAGAGCGTCCTCTGCAGCTGCCCATGGGTCCGGCACGGCTGAACAAAAAACCTGAAGTTTTTTGTTGTGCCGGGTAGCGAACAGGTCTATGACTGGACGCCCCCACAGGTTGAAGAGCCTTTCCGCCACTTCTGGGTGTAGAGACCACTTGGTTCCTATCACCTGATCCCGTCGGCTGAGCTTGTCTGCTACTACATTCCTCTTGCCTGGAATGTAGCGTGCTGACAGCTCTATTGAGTGAGCCGTGGCCCACTCGTGCAACTGCACGGTCAACTGGTGTAGCGGGAGAGACACTAGGCCCCCCTGCTTGATGACGTATGCCACTACTGTGGTGTTGTCGCACATCAACACCACTGAGTGTCCCACCAAACGGTCCTGGAATTCTTGGAGAGCGTAGAACGCCGCCTTGAGTTCCAGGACATTGATGTGAAGGTGCTTGTCGTGATGGTCCCACACACCTGCAGCCAGCAACTCCTCCAGGTGTGCGCCCCATCCCTCGGTTGATGCGAGAGAGAGAGAGAGAGAGAGTGCGTAGAGGCACTCCTCTTAAGAGGTTCCTGTTGTCGAGCCACCAGGCTAGGTCCTGCCTCACTTTCTCCGTGAGGGACATGGGGAAGTAAGGTGGATCCTTTACCTGTGACCAACTCTCCCTTAGTCTCCACTGGAGAGACCGCAGGTGAAGACGTCCGTGAGGAACTAACTTCTCGAGTGACGACTGGTGGCTGATCACGACTTGCCATTGCTGAGCTGCCTGTTCTGCGAGACAGGAACCGGTCCGGCTGCCTCCCTGAATCTGCTGATCCCTCAAGTCTGCGGGGTGGCATACTTGAGCCCTGCTACCGTATCGATCAGCATACCCAGGTGTACTTTATCTTTCTGCTGGGTTCGAGATCGGACTTCTCGTAGTTTATCACGATCCCCAGATCGCGACAAAACTTGAGAAGTCGATCCCTGTCCTGCAGCAACTGCGAGCGGCAGCTCGCCAGGACCAGCCAATCGTCGAGATACCTCAGAAGACGTGCGAATGGGCCCAAGCAGACACCAGAGTGAACACTCGCGTGAACACCTGTGGGGCGGTTGACAGACCGAAGCAAAGTGCCCTGAATTGGTACACCGTCCCGTCGAAGATGAAGCGGAGTACTTTTCTGGAGGACTGATGGATGGGTATTTGAAAATACGCGTCCTTCAAGTCCACTGAAAGCATGAAATCATTCTCCTGATGGAATCGAGCACGGACCGTGCCGTTCTCCATTGTGAACGAGTCTGGCGAACAAATCGGTTCAGGGGAGAGAGATCTATCACCCCGGGCGCCCAGCCCCCGCCCCCTGGCCTTCTCCACTAAGAAAAGGCGGCTGTAAAAGCCCGGTGACCGATCTACTAAGACTTCTACAGCTCGTTTGGTCAGCATGGTCTTGATCTCCTGCCGAAGAGCGTCGTCCTTTGAAGAACCTTGGACATAAGTCTGAAGATGGACCGGGTTGGAGGTGAGGGGTGGCCAAGATTCGAAGGGTAGTAGATATCCCTCCCGAAGGACGTCTACTATCCAGGCTCTCGGCACCGTAGCGCTGCAATTAAAAAATTGTTGCCCAATGTGGTGCTCGCCAGGCACGCCCCCACTTCCCCGGCAGCAGGTGAGGGGGAACGCCGTCCCTAGCGTTTCCACCTCGCTTCGACTTCTTCCCAGCACCTCCTCGGGGAAAGGAGGGCTGGGAGGAGGGCTGGTTACGGCCTCCTCTACCAGAAGTTGAAGCAGGAAGAGTCTTTCCTCGGGGCTTCGATGGAGCAGCCGTCTTAGCACCCGAGGAAGCGCTAGCTAAACTCTTAGGCTTAGCCGCAGTAGCACGAGGTTCCCCAGAAACCTTCGAGACTGCCTGGTGAACCAGACGGTCACTGTCATCAGTGCGCCGTCTTTCCACCGCAGCGTCCACCATCTCTCCAGGAAAGAGAGCGGAGGAACTCTTCATAGGTCCATTACGGAGTCCATTTACCGCCTCACGCCCAGCCCCCTTGGCTACTCGTGTAAGGACAGCGTCCCTACGACGGAGAACCAAGTTGGCCCACAGGTTTGCCGTCTGATGGGCGAGGTAGGAGATAGCCCTACCTCCAGACTGGCACAGTCTCTTGAAGTCGGGGTCGTCTTCGAGGGCAGAGCCCCCAGAGTCGGCCGCGACCTTGGATACTGTGAGGGACCACAGATCCAACCAAGAGACTGCCTGGAATGCTGCCATAGTGGTAGCTTCCAGGCCCAGTGCCTCCTGCTGCGAGAACCACAAGTTCTCCGACAGGAGCTGCTGCAGGGACACACCCGGAGTTAGCCTAGCTAGCTCCGGGTTAACCTTTTTGGGCGGTATTGGATCCTACTGAAGGCACGTAGAACTTGGCCGCTGCTCGCTTGCAGAGGAGGAGGAAGTAGCTTTGGAAAGACCAGTCCTGAACTTCAGCGAATCCTCTCGTCCTGAGACGAAATTCTCCACCTGGTCAAGGACTGAGTCTGCAAGCTCTGATCGCAGCAGCCCCACCGTCAATTTGGGTTCCCTCTTCGGGCCCCAAAATGACTCGAGCCGGGACGTGGGCTCGGATGGTGGGAGCGGCGATCCTTCCCCCAGGTCGTTGTGCTGACGAATCAGCGCAATAACTTGGGCAAAGTTCCTCTGGATCTCCGGAGTTACAGCGTCCTGAGGAGTAGGACCGTCCAGTCCCTCCAACAAGAGCAGCTCTCGAGACCCTCCTCCTTCAGAAGGAGGAACAGCAACAGACCCCTGACGGTCACCTCCAATCACTTGCGTGTACGACCTGGCTGGTCCTAAGACCATACCTGGCACGTGCGGCGTCGTGACGGGATCGTGAGCGGCGCACCTCTCACGATCACTCCTAGCTACCTCGCTCTTCCCGGCGTACCCCGAGGAAGTTGAAGGTAGTGGAGAGACAGACCTGATGCTCCCCCCCCCCCCCCCCCCTGCTGGCAGGACCAGCGTGCGTGGGGGGCTGCAGCCGATCACCAACCCGCGGTGGGGATCGATCTGTAGGCCTGGCCGTGCCGCTCACCTGTGGCGAGCGGCTCGACTGAGCACGTCGATACCGGTCCCGTGCGTCAGACGAGCTGCTGGTCGCCCTATCCGCCCGATCCCTTTGGGAGCGGCAGTCAGGTGACCTGCAGAGCTCGCTTTCGTGGTGAGACCGGTGAGCGTCCTTGCGGCACATCAAACCGCTGGTACCGTCGGTCGAGGGGACCACTTCCCAACCTTAACCCGTGGCCGGTCAGAGACAGTCACGTCCACCCGAGGTACCGGCTGGTCGCTACGAGAGCGGCCGCTGGCCTGGCGAGAGTCACCTGAGCGGCTCTCGGGCGTCTTAACTTTGGCTGCACGATCTCCCGAAGGAGACCGTACACTCGGAACTTCTCGCGAACGAGAAGCCGAGCCGGTACCTGGCTTAGCAGCAGAGCTACCAAGACCAGGCGAGGGTGTACCAGCGGTAGCCAGCACACCCTGGGTCCCCGTCTTCTTCTTCTTCTCAGAAGAAGAGACGGGCCCCGTTCCCGAAGGAACAGGAGGACCAGCAGAAGAACCCCCCGTCACACCGGAGTGAGACGAGCCCTTTGTAGGTCCCGAAGGAGCCTTCTTAGGGGGGGAGGAGGCAGCCTTCTTCTTCTTCGGCTTGGAAGCCTTAGAAGTCGAAGGGGGAGAGGCGGCAACAGACGACGACGACACCTTCCTCATCTTCTTCCTCTTCTTCGTCAGCTCTCTCAGGACGGACGTCAGGTCTTCCATCCAGGCCGGAGCCGGGGCAATTGCCGAAGCAACACGGCCCGACTGCACCTGTCCGGAAAGACCTGAGTCCGGGGCAGCACTTCCATGACGAGACACGACATGGGCAGGGGCAGGAACGGCAGGAACGTCAACAACAGGAGCAGCAACAGCAGGAACAGCAACAGCAGGAACAGCAAAAGCAGGAGAGTCACGCACAGCAAGCCTCACAGGAGCGGCGCGAGCGGCTGGGCCAGCAACAACTTCGGCGACAGGTACGGCACCATAATCAGGCGTCCCAGGCGGCAGATCCAGGGGAGAACTCTTTGGGCAGCGAAAGTCGGGGGTCGGCAGCACAAAGAAACCAGGTGGAGGTGGCACGCCCCTCCTTGGCACGGCAGCGATCGCCATTTGGATCGATGCTGTCGGGGTCACAGAAGCAATGTGCTGCGTATACACCACATGCGGAGGGGCGGCGTCCCCTGGAGTAGACAAAGTAGTCGTAGTAGTCATAACCACTCCATGAGTAACCACTGCCGACCCCGCCAACCGTTGAATTAAGCCCTGGATACTGGGGGCGCCCTGCAGTCCCAACGACGCCCACACCTGCCCAAGGTCGTCATCTCAGAAGGCACACCTAGGCGGGAGGAAAAGTCGGAAGTCAGTTTAGAGGGGCACCCTTTCTTGCGCTTGGGGGAGGACGAACCCCACCCAGAGCGGACGGAAGACCCTGAATACAGTTGAACATCCGGGTATCGGGCGCCCTCCTCCACACTCAACGGATCGAGTGAGGAGCAGGACTCCGAAACCACCCCCCGCAGGGAAAGGCGCAAACCGTGGGGGCTGAGCTGGGGGCAGGAAGGATGACGAGGTATCCGTCACCAAAGGAGTCGCTGGAGAGCTTTCCGACGACTCCTTGGCTGGTCTACGCCTCTTCCTACCCTCATACAGCACCCACTGCGCCTCGGACCAATTATCAGACATTGCATAGATCGGCCCGGGAGCATTCTCGCCCCCGGCACTGAGAACACAATTCATGAGGATCTATCTCTGGGAATGAGCGAAAGCCGCCGCATTTACGCCCCTCCAGCCCATGACACACTCTACGGGCGACCGGGGGGCGTGGCGAAAGCTCCATTTCCAGATCCATTATTCACTTCACAAAATAATATAATAATGAAAAAATGAAAAGAGTACTTACAATTTCATTCACAACCAACTAAACAAACCAGTGAGAAGAAATATGATATTGTTATAATACAATAAAGTTTCATACATATTTACCTGGCAGATATATACATAGCTAAGACTCCGTCGTCCCCGACAGAAATTCAAATTTCGTTGCCACTCGTACAGGTAGGTCAGGTGATCTACCGGCCTGCCCTGGGCGGCAGGACTAGGAACCATTCCCGTTTTCTACTCATATATTTTCTCTTCCACCTGTCTCCTTGCGGGGAGGCTGGGTGGGCCCTAATCGTATATATCTGCAGTAAGTATGTATGAAACTTATTGTATTATAACAATATCATTTTCATACAATCAACTTACCTGTCAGATATATACATAGCTGATTGACACCCTTCGGTGGAGGGTAAGAGACAGCTACTACTGGAATAGACAGGTAAACAACATCTGTTGTAGGTATACATAAAAACCTTGGTTCCTACCTGATAGGTGGTAGACTTCGTGGGTGTTTGCCCGTAGTCTGCATCATCAAGAAACTTTAGCGAGATATGTGATCTATGGCCAAAGAATTCTTGTGGAACTGCCGAAGGGGTCTTTATCCACTTACTCGGCAGAGCCTGAAAGGACTTTGTCAATGGGTGCTGATCCACTTATATGACAACACACCTTATTAAGGAGCACACAACCAATCCCGACCACCTGATCCTAACCACCATGTTAGTATTAAAAATTGCTCCGAGTTATCCCCAAACTCTTCGCAACAACCGTAACTCAACCAAATTGCATACGCACACAATAATTTTCCAAAAAAAAAAATGATACTCATCTCTAAAAAGATATCACAAGAGTTCCTTACTGAACGGAAGTGACTGGCCGCCTGTGCGGTATCTGCACTTGTTCAGCAGAAAGTCTAGAACATATCTATTAGACTTAAGTAGTTAAAAATTAAGGATTGTTGTTAGCTCCTGTACCCAGGATTGTGCACCCGCAGACACAAAAGGACCTAAGGACAAAAACTTTTTCATAGGTCACACGCACGTCCTTCAAATAGTGAGAACAAACACAGAATACTCCAATATGTCGCTTCCAAGATATTCTTCAGTGACATATTTCTCTGAAAAGAGAGAGACGTCGCCATGCTCTCACTTCATGAGCTCTTACTCTCAGGAGTTTGAAAGAATCATCCGTGCAAGCCTTATGAGTGACCGTAATTACGTTCCTGACAAAAAAGGCTAAAGCATTCTTAGACATAGGTCTTGATGGATCCTTCACCGAGCACCAAAGACCTTGTCTAGAACCTCCCAACTGTTTCTTTTCTGCAGTAAAACTATAACGCCCTTACTGGGCAAAGAGACCTCTCCGGTTCCCTGCCGACAGACCCGATAAGCCTTTACTCGAAGTTTCTCGGCCAGGGATTCGAAGGATTTCATTCTTCGCCAAGAATAATTCCTTGAAGGAACAGATGGCTGAATCTATATTGAAACCCGACTTTGTCACTAAGGGCGTGCAGTTCACTAACTCTTTTCGCTGTCGCCAATGACAAAAGAAATAAACATTTTCTCGTTATATCACGAAACGAGGCCAAATGTAGGGGTTCAAATCTCTCTGAAGACAAGAACTTAAGCACTACGTCTAGAATCCAGTTAGGGGGAGAAGTAATCTTAGACTTCTTGGTCTCAAAAGACCATAATCAGAATCATGTAGATCTTTATCGTTTGTTCCCAAACAATCTAGGGGCCTCTATTCCTAAAAGACGGCCGATAGCATACTCCTATAGCCTTTATCGTGGCTACGGAGAGACGCGATTCTTCTCTCAAAATAACAGAAAATCAGCTATTTCTGTTACATGAGGTACTGGAGGACACTTCTTCGACTTACACCACCTTCTAAAAACTTCCCACTTGGATTGGTAAACCAGGATAGTGGAAGTTCTCCGGGCTCTAGCGATCGAGCTTGCTGCTTTGCGAGAAAAGCCTCGCTCTGACAAGTCTTTCAATAGTCGAAAGGCAGTCAGAGCGAGAGCGGGGAGGTTTTTGATGAAACCTCTCGAAGTGTGGTTGTCTGAGAAGATCCTTCCTTTGTGGAAGGGATCTGGGGAAGTCTACTATCCACCAGCACCTCTGGGAACCACTCTTGAGCTGGCCAAAAGGGGGCTATCAGGGTCATTCTTGTCCCCTTTGAAGTCACAAACTTCCTGAGCACTTGCCCAGAATCTTGAATGGGGGAAAATGCGTAAACATCAACCTGAGACCAATCTAGCAGGAAGGGGTCTACTGCTAGAGCTCTGGGGTCTTCCACTACTGAACAGAAGACTTCCAGTCTCTTCGAGAGGAACGTGGCAAAGAGGTCGACATGAGGAGTCCCCCAAAGAGACCAGAGATTCCGGCAAACGTCTGAGTGGAGGGTCCATTCGGTATGAAGGACCTGGTTCCTCCTGCTCAGCCTGTCCGCTCTCACGTTCCTTACTCCCTGAACGAACCTCGTCAATAGAGAGATGTTCCTTTGCGATCCACAACAGCGGTCTCTTGCGAGTTCGTAAAGGGCATACGAGTGAGTACCTCCTTGCTTCCGAATGTATGCAAGGGCGGTTGTATTGTCCGCATTCACTTGTTACTATTTTGTTGCTCACTAACGGTTCGAAGCTCTTTAGAGTAGGTGTACAGCAAAACAGCTCTTTGCAGTTTTATGTGCCAGGACACTTGAAGAGCATTCCAAGTGCCTGACACCTCTTCTTTCCCAAGGTTGCTCCCAAACCTTTTTCCTTTTACCGCGTTTTTCTTGCGGAAAACAATACAAGGTTTGGGCTCTGTATTTCCAGGGAAGTACCCTGTTTTCCCTCAGTGGGAGTAACCACCATTCTAAATGGCGTTTCATCAGAAACTGGAATGGGAAAACTGTCCGAGAGAAGTCCTGTCATGTTTCACGATCTTCTGAGGAAGAACTGAAGAGGACGGAGATGAAGTCTTCCTAGAGGAAAGAACTGTTCAAGCAGAGGAAAGGGTCCCTAATAGGCTCAACCATTCCCTCGCCGAAGTACGTTCCTTCCTTAGGAAGAGAGAGACTTTTTCTAAACCTCTCGTTAGTCTCTCTTGAGAAGGAAATACTCGAAAACCCCGAGAATCCATCCGAATCCCCAGATAGACCAAGTTCTGGCTGGGGATCAGTTGGGACTTCTCGAGGTTCACGAGTAATCCTAAGGTCTTTATCAGTTTAGTGTCACAGTCAGGTCCTCCAAAACACTGTTTCTCTGACTTTGCTCTGATAAGCCAGTCGTCTAGGTACAGAGATATACTGATTCCTTTCAGATGAAGCCATCTCGCCACATTTTTCATAAGGCTCGTTGAAAACTGAGGCGCCGTAGACAGGCCGAAACACAAGGCTCTGAATTGGAAGATCCTTCCCCCCGTCATGAAACGGAGGTTGTTGTTAATATTATTTTTTTTTTTTACTTCTTCGACGAAGGGCATTGGAATCGGGACGTGAAAAATAGGCGTCCTGGAGATCCAGAGACACCATCCAATCCCCTTGGCAAAGAGCCGCAAGGACTGAAGCAGAGGTTTTCCATGGAGAACTTCTGTTTCTGAACAAACTTGTTCAGAGCGCTGACATCCAGAACTGGTCTCCAGCCCCCCGAGGCTTTTGCAACCAAGAAAAGACGATTGTAAAACCCTGGGGAGCTTTGATCCAACACTAGCTCTATAGCTCTCTTGTCCCACATCTGATCCACCATTTGTTGAAGAGTATCTTTCAACACAGGGTCCTTGTAATTGGCGGACAATTCCCGCGGAGTTGACGTCAGGGGAGGATCGTCCAGGAAAGGAATGAGGTATCCTTCTGAAGCACAGACATCGACCAAGCGTCTGTGTCTATGAGAGTCCAGGCTTCCGCAAATCCCCGGAGCCTGGCACCTACTGGTGTTTGGAGGAGCGCCACTTCACTTTCCCTTTTAAAGGGACGGAACGAGGCTCTACCTCTCTTCTCGGTCGTTTTCCACTTTTAGCGTAACTCTAGCGGGAGGGCTCCTCGAAAGGGCCGAACAGGAGTAGACACACCTTTCTTTTCTCCACCATCACTGGTCTCTACTTCCTGGAAGATTGCAGGAGAAGATTCCTGTGTTGCTTTCTCCGTCAGAGATCGTGGGAAATATCCCTCACCAACTGTGAAGGAAACAGAAAGTCAGACCTAGGGGCGAATAACAAGGCTGCTCTTTGCGAATGGGATACTGCTTTCGTCAAGAAAGCGCTAAAAACAGATCTCTTCTTCAAGAGACCTGCTCCAAATAAGGAAGAAACTTCCCCTGAGCCGTCCTGTACCGCCTTGTCAATACAGGGACAAAAATTGCAATTGGAGTACGTCCGGATCTAGCCCTTCAGGGGCATGAGCCTTCTTGGACATCACCCCAAGGGACCAATCTAGGAAGTTGAAGACTTCTAGAATGTGAAAAAAGTCCCTTGAGGAGATGATCCAACTCTGAAAGACACCAAGTAATCTTCGCAGTATGAAGGCTATGTCTCCTGGATGCATCTACCAGACTGGAAAAGTCAGCTTCAGCCGAAGCTGGGAGAGAGAGACCCATATTCTCCCCAGTCTGGTACCAAATCCCTCTCTTGCCCGTAAGTCTAGCGGGAGGCATGCAAAACACTGTCCTTACTAGCTCTTTCTTGGTTAGCATCCAGCTATCCAGAGACTGAAGAGCTCTCTTCATAGAAATCGTCGGTCTCATCTTCAAGAAAGCCGACGACTTCAGCGTCTTAGAGCAAGAGAAAAGAGAACGAGGCGAAGGAGGAGCGGCAGGGATCAAAGCATCTCCGTATTCCTGGAGGAGGAGAGCTGTCAAAACTTTGTAGTTAGACAGCCCTTCTCTGCCGTGAGTCTCGTCCTCTGAGTCCTCTTCTAAAATCGGATCAGATGGAGAAGCCACTTCCCGTTCCGGGTATTCCTGTCCAAAAACTCTCTCTAGGGAGAAACAAAATCCTAATAGGAGAGGGGCTAAGAGAGTGTATAGAGCTCCTATGCTTGGCTGGCTCCTCGTACTTGGCTGGCTCCTCGCGCTTGGCTGGCGCCTCGCGCTTGGCTGGCGCCTCACGCCTGGCTGTTGCCTCGCGCCTGGCAAGATCCTCGCGCCTGGCTGGCGCCTCGCGCCTGGCTGACTCCTCGCGCTTGGCTGGCGCCTCGGCCTCCTGACTGATGCCTCGCGCCCTCTCTAAATTCCCTCGCGGCCTGACTGACGCCTCGCGCCTTTAGGGTTGGTTGTTGTTGAGGTTTATTATGTTTCGCGCCTTTCTGGTGCTAACATCCTTGTATGTAAGATGCTTGTCTGGGCGCCTCGCGCTTGGCTGAATCCTCACGCCTGGTTGTTACCTCGCGATCGGCTGAAGCTGCTGGTCTGGCAGACGTATCCCATCTGGGAATATCCTCGCGCCTGTAAAGCGTTTCTCGCTTGTCTGACCTGACGCTCTAATCCTAGAAGAGGCTTCTCGTCTGTAGGAAGCCTCGCGCTTGACTGGCGCGTCGCGCTTGTCTGGCGAATCAAAATCGTCCAAAGTCTCTATCTGAGTATTTCTCAAACGACTCACGTCCCACAGGAGCCTCACTCCTGGCGGGAGAAGGAAGACGAGTCTTCTTGACCGGAAGTCTCACGGTCTTTCTTACTTAGGGGGATCCTTCGAAAGGACTCCTACCAAGGGCGGATAACTGCTCCTGCACCGCCAAAATGATCCTCTTGGAAGCCTCTCCTGCGTCGTCTTGAACGGGAGAGGGAGACCTCGAAGGAGTTTTGCCCACATCATGGGACGTCAAAACCCTCTTAGCCTTCTTGATGGAAGGAGGCGCTTCTTCCGAAAAGCGTTCTGGGCTAGAATCCAACACAGGATCTCTCCAGTGCCTTTTCAGGGGCCTGGACAAGTCCGAATCCTTCCACCCTCGTTTAGGAGAGGGAGAAGCGGACGAAGAGAAGCACTCTCTGAGGACGCTTTTCCTATAGCGGTCCTGAGCAGCCTGTCTATATACAGAGCCTGCTGAAGGGACGCCTGACCGGGGGGAATTCTCCACAACCCCGCCTGTGGCTTTCGACTTTCCTTCTCCTCTGGGCTTGGGAGCTTGGAAGAGGTCTAGGCCTGGGAGCGTCGCAGAGACGGTCAGACGCCCCCTCCACAACACTGGGGACACTCACTTCACTATAATCACTTTCACAGTCCTTACCTTTCATGGTAGCCATTTTGGATCTCATCCTGTGAAGAGTAGCTTTCAGTTCAGCAATTTCCGAGGCCGAATCTGAATGTAAAGCCAGTGAGGGCCCTGATACAGGATTAGAATCATAAATAAGAGAAGAGTTAGAATCATCCAAAGGCTCAATAGGCCTTGTACTACTACCCGCAATCTTAGATGCAGCCCTTCTTACTCCATCCCTTTCTAACTTCTTCAAGTAAGAAGTTAGAGTCTTCCATTCCTCAACATTCAACCTCTCACACTCATGACAGGTGTTAGAAATAGAACAATCAAAACCCTTACATTTGCGACATACAGTGTGAGGATCAACCGAAGCTTTCGGTATCCTCACCTTGCAGCCTACATTCACACACATTCTCACACAACCACTTGAATCAGACATTCTTGAAGAAAAATCAAAAGCAAGTCCAAATCCAGTCCACAGTAGCGAATGCCAAAACAACGATCCAGGTACGTCACCAAAAGTCCACAAAAAGATGATCAATTGTCTAGAAAAGCGAATTCCAGTCAAGAGGTGGCAGCAACGATGTTGATACCACCGGCGACAGAAAATATATGAGTAGAAAACGGGAATGGTTCCTAGTCCTGCCGCCCAGGGCAGGCCGGTAGATCACCTGACCTACCTGTACGCGTGTGGCGCGAAATTTGAATTTCTGTCGGGGCGGGGACGGACGGAGTCTTCTGACAGGTAAGTTGATTGTATGAAATGTAAACTTTCAAAGCACACGACAAAATAGCGGGCAGAGAGCGATGACGAGCACGTCCTGTCACACCACAGCCAAAAGCAAAAGTGATTCTTCACCTCTCGCGCGCACGATCGGACAAGCAGTTAACTACCGTTCTCCCCTTGTTCGAGGCTTACGACCATCCCAGCTGCTGCTAGTTACCTTCCTATTGTTAAAGGACCGAGGGTTTGTATTACGTATCGGAACAAAAATCGGTTTAAGGGAGAGAGATCTATTTCGGGTCTCCAGCCCCCCCCAAGACTTCTCCACTAGGAAGAGTCAACTGTAGAAACCCAGTGGCTGATCTCGCACGATCTCCACAGCTCGTTTGCTCAGCATGGTCTTAACTTCTTCCTGAAGTACTACGTCCCGGGAACGCACGTCTGCAGATAGACCGGGTGCGATGTGAGGGGTGGCCGTGACTCGAAGGGTAGTAGGTATCCCTCCCGAAGAACATCCACTACCCAGGACTCGCCTCCGTACCGCTGCCAAGTTGCCCAATGGCTCGCCAGGCACACCCCTACTTCCGGCAGCAGGTGAGGGGGAACGCCGTCCCTAGCGTTTCCCTCTCTTCGGCTTCCGCTTGGCAGGTCTCCCATGGGAGTAGGAGGCTTGGTAGGAGGGCTCATGCTCACTCCTCGAAGCAGAAGACGAAGGCAGGGTCTTTCCTCTCGACCTCGACGAAGGTTGTGTCTTGGAAGCAGAGGAAGAGCTAGCCAAGCTCCAAGGCTTGGCCACAGTTGCTCGAGGCTGCCCAGAAGCCTTCGAGACTGCCTGGTGTACTAGGCGGTCACTGTCATCAGTGCGCCGCTTTTCCACCGCAGCGTCCACCATCTCTCTGAGGAGGAGAGAGGAGGAACCCAGCAACGGTCCGTTCCGTAGACCCAGCGTTACTTCTCGACCGGTCGCCCTGGTCACCCGAGCCAGGACAGTTGGCTGTCTGGTGGGCGAGGTAAGAGATGGCCCTACCTTCAGACTGGCACAGTCTCCCGAACGCCAAGTCTTCCTCGGGAGCTATAGGCCCCGAGGAGGCTGCGACTCTGGACACCGTGAGGGACCACAGATCCAGCCAGGAGACTGCTTGGAAGGCTGCCATGGCAGTCACTTCCAGGGCCAATGCCTCTTGCTGCAAAAATCAGAGGTTTTCAGCCAGCAGGTGATGGAGAGGCACCCCCGGAGTTAGTCTAGCTATCTCCGGGTCAACCTGCTTAGTCGATAACGGGTCCACCGATGGCACATAGAAATGCCGCTGGCGAGGCGGAGGAGGGGGAAGCAGCTTGTCCGACTTGCTGGACCAAAGCGAGCCCTCCTGTCCGGAGAAGAGAGCGTCGACCTGGCCCAGCACACCGTCAGCCAAGGTGAATCAAACTCTCGTGCGCCTTCTTCCTCTCTTATCCTTCGTCTGTTCCTTCTTCTCTTATCTTTCTCTGCTCTGATCTGATCTCTCTGATCCCTCAGGGCATATATATATATACGGCAATCTGGGGAGGGGCTGAAGGGGGCGGGGCATAACAGCGAACGTCACAGACTCCCGACAGGAACTTTTTAGAAGGATCTCGACGAAATGTTGCATCATAAATCGTGGCGTTTCTAACATGTCGGTGCCTGTTGAGTTCCATATCCCACTTGACGATTCTAGAACAATCATGAGAACAGGCACCTCCAACACGTGCGCGAATGCCTCTTTGCTGCAGACCTACTTGAAGAAAATGCATTTTCATTTCCTTTAATTTATGATTCCTTGCTATAGAGCGATTACCATGACATCGCGTCCTGAGGCAATGGGCCATCAGTTCCATCCAGGCCGGTCACCTCTCAAGACACACTTCCTTCAGAAGGAAGAACCCCACCAGACCCCTCGTGGTCTCCTCCAACCACGGGTGTACAAACTGCTAGGTCCAAGGACAAGCTAGGCTTATAGGCTCTCGTGGCGGGACCGTGAGCCGCGCGCTCCTCATGGTCACCCCTGCTCGCTTCGCTCCTCCCGGTGTAGTCCAAGGAGGTTGAAGGGACAGGTGAGGTAGACCTGATGCTCCTACCTTGCCTACCAGCAGAGCCAGTAGGTTGGGAGGACTGCAGGCGATCACAAAACGGCAGTGGCGATCGAGCTGCAGATCTGGACCAGCGGTCTCCGTGAGGAGAAGCGCTGGACTGAGAATGATAGCGATGGTCCCGTGCATCAGGAGAGCTGCTACCAGTCGTGGGAGCCATCCAGTCCAGGTGGGAGCAATGGTCGGGTGACTGGTAGTGTCCACTGACGCAGTGAGAGCACGCCACGTCCTCTCGACGTGCCACGGTACCTGGTCCTCCTGGTGACCAGGGGGGACCTCTTCCTAGCCTTGGCACGTGGACGGTCTGGGATCATCACGTCAACCTTGGGAACCGGGGGATCGCCACGAGAGCGACTGCCGGCCTGGCAAGTCGCCTGAGCGAATCTTGCCAGCCTTCCGCTCCGTGCCTGGATCCTGACGGTGAGCTGGCTCAACAGTCTGGGCCTTGGCTGCATGGTCACTGGAAGGTAACCGTACACTCGGTGACGCTCGCGAGCAAGCGGCCGAGACTGTTCCTGGTCCGGAGATGGAACCCTGCAGTCCCTGTAGGGAAGAAGAGACAGGCCCCGTTCCCGAAGGAACAGAAGGACCAGCGGAAGTCTGGTGGGACAGACCTGGTGGGCGGTCAAGAGGGGAGCTCTTCGGGAGGAGGCAGCCTTCTTCTTCTTCGGCTTGGTAGCCTTAGAAGTCGAAGGGGAAGAGGCGGCAGCAGACGACGAAGAAGACGACAACGACACCTTCCTCTTCTTCTTCGTCAGCTCCCGCAGGACAGACGTCAGATCCTCTATCCAGGACGGAGCCGGGGCAATTGCCGAAGCAACTCGGTCCGGCTGCACCTGTCCGGAAGGATCTGAGTCTGGGGCAGCAGCACCGTGGACAGGAACGACGTGGGCAGGAGCGGGAACAGCAGGAGCGGCGAGAGTGGCTTGGCCAGCAGCAAGAACAGCGGTAGCGGCAGGTACGGCCGGTACGGCAGGCAAGTCAGGTAACCCAGGAGGCTTAGCTTCAGCCATCGACATCCTTGGTACCAGTGGCAGGTCCAGGGGAGCTTTTGGGCAGCGGAAGTCTGGTGTCGGCAGCACAAAGAACCCAGGTGGAGCGGCACACCCCTCCTTGGTACGGCAGCGATCGGCCCTTGAACGGCGGCTGTTGGCGTCACCGTCATCACATGCGGGGTATCACAAGGTGAGGAGGGGCGGCGTACCCTGGGGTAGTGTTGTGGTGGTCACCGCTCCATGGGTGACCGGCCCCGCCCCTGCCAGACGCTGAAACAACCCCTGGACACTAGGCACGGCCTGCAGACCCAAGGATGCCCACACCTGTCCCAGGTTACTCATTCTGCAGAAGCAACAAAAGTGATTAGTGGAGGGGTACCCTCGCACGGGGGGGGGGGGTCTAGCCCCACCCCAAACGAACGGGAGACCCTGAAAACAATTGTACATCGGGGCACCGAGAGCCTTCCTCCACGCTCGACAGTTCGGGCGAGGAGAAGGATCTCCCCCGAAGGGAAAGGTGCCATTGGTGGGAGCTGAGCGAGGGGGCAGGAAAAAAGAAGAAGAATCGGTTACCAAGGGAGTCGCGGGAGAGCTTTCTGACGACTTCTTGGCAGGCCTTCGCTTCCCCTGCCCCCGCACAGCATCCACTGCACCTACAACAATAACGTTACGGCGCGAGAGCAAATGTGCCCTCTGCACCGAGCGCAATAATAAAGATTAATTCCCGGTATGAGCAGGAACTAATCCATAATGAATATTGATGCAATGAAATAATATATAAAAGTGAAATAGAATACTGCACTTGCGATTCACTTTCACATACAATAAAAGGGAAGGATCAATTCCCGGGTAAGAGCGGAAACATTGATCCAAAATGAATTTGATGCAATCAAAAATAATATATGAAAATGAAAAAGAATACTGCACTTGCGATTTCACTTTCACACAAATAAAAGGGGAAGGATCAATTCCCGGGTAAGAGCGGAAAACTTGATCCATAATCAAATAATATATGAAAATGAAAAGGAATACTGCTCTTGCGTTCCCTTTCATACAATTTAAAGGGCTCGTGCCGCGAGCATTCGCACCCTCGGCCCCGAGCGCACAGGGCAAAATATAAATGAAAAAGAGTACTGTACTTACAAGTTTCATTTCACAATTTCACCCAGAAATAAACGACTCGGCACGAGTGCGCTCCCGCCCTCGACACCGAGAACGTTATTCATGAGGATCAACTTCAGGAAAAGAGCGGAAACCGCCGCATCTACGGCGATAGCTCCATTCTTTACCCACAATTTATTTAATTAATGAAAATGAAAACAGAGTACTTACAATTTCATTTTCAAACCAAACAAACCAGTATTGGAAAACACAATATAAACAAAGCATACGACGATGAAGCAGGCAGAGAGCGATGACGTCCTCCACACACGCGGCCGAAAGCAAAAGTGATTCTTCACCTCTCAGGCGTGCAGGCGCGCGCACTGTCGGACAAGCAGTTAACTACCATTCTCCCCTTGTTCGAAGCTTACGACCGTTCCAGCTGCCGCTAGCTACTTCCTATTGTTAAAGGACCAAGGGTTTGTATAACGTATCGGAACAAATAATCTTTCCCAGCCTTCCCAGCAATCATTTGAACAATGTTAGCGTATGTATGTAACGTTTATTGATCTTACTCAAGATTGCAGTTGCAATCAGCACAATAGAACTACATTTTGTTACCTATATTACTGAAAGTATGAAACTTTTTATTCCCGGGGTAATGGTTTGAACTGAATTCATTCTTACCTTGTAATCGGTGGTTTTTATTCTTACTACCATCACAACTGAAACTCCACAGTGGTTATTTGATTGTTATTATACATATTTTGGCCTCAGTTCACTCCACATTGCACTTTAAACAAGTTGCTGTTCCTGGTTCCTAAGTGCGCGCGCCACAAACACAGTTACGAATAGCAGACGACGAAACTGCAAAGTTTTATTCCCTAAATTGTTTACTTTACTCGTTATTTAGTTCAAATTTACTTTATTTAAAAATTTTAATTTAATTCATGTATATTATCCCTTTTTTGCAACCAAATTACCCCGAAAAATTACAGATATTTCTAAAGTAGATACAATCAAATGTTTCTAACGTTTTCGTACATCTGGCTGCCGAAAACCATAGAGGAACGACTACGGATAAGTGGATTATATATATATATTTTTTTTTTTTTTTTTGCTAGCACTTTTCATTGATTTCAGTCTATACTAGTATTTTGAATTTCTTTCTTCTAATAACCAGTATGCCAGAAATAATGTAACCTTTAAAATGTTTTGCAGCTAAGAATGGCAAAATCATCGTTGTCACATTAGTGGAGGCTTCACACATACGCCGATTCATTATTATAAACTGTTTCCATGAATTCTAGTTGTCATA
Source organism: Macrobrachium nipponense (assembly GCF_015104395.2). NCBI lineage: Eukaryota > Metazoa > Arthropoda > Malacostraca > Decapoda > Palaemonidae > Macrobrachium > Macrobrachium nipponense. The sequence goes on along the minus strand of NC_087200.1, from coordinate 118,255,662 downwards.
GCAATGCAATAATGATAAAATTGCTTTAATATTTATGTATATATACTTCCAATACATTTTGTGTGTAGTCTTATACCCAGTTTGGAGGGTCAACACATACCGATTGGCAACAGAGAGAGAGAGAGAGAGAGAGAAAGGAAGGCGAAGGAAGGAAGAAGGAAAGGGATGGCGGTGGGGGAGAGGGTAGGTGGAGCTTTTTACGCGTCTTCGTATCCATTTCTGGATAATGGAGTCTTTGTCTCTTGGTACAAGGTAAAGTGTCGTTATTCTTTACGATTAGTGATTCACAATACCCTTATAAATTACGGCACTGGGTGTAATGCTTTATAGCAAAATCTCGTTCTGATATAAGTGTTCGTTACAGAAATAGGTATTGCCCAAAAACGTGCTTGCACTGTCTCTGAAGCCCATAGTAGGTATGCTGCTTAGTTGTCAATCAAGTTTTTTGTAATCAAGTATTGTTTACAAGCTAGCTATTGAATAATAACGAAGTTTTTATTGTAAAACTAATATTGTAATACCTACCTGAACACCTGAATAAGCCCTGGTCACTTACCAGCCCGAACCATCATTTATTAAAAATTTACCAAATCTTTGGTTAAAATAAACGATCAGTGTTGCCAATCTCCTGGCAAACACCCTCGTTACCTAGTTACCAGCCCACCGCTGGTAGCCCTGCCTCACAGGCCGGTCACACCTGCCCTCTCACGTCAATCATAACTCAATAACTCTGTATGAGATAGGAGGAGGGTGGGAATCATTCAGGTGTTCAGGTAGGTATTACAATATTAGTTTTACAATAAAAACTTCATATTGCAATACACCCCCTGAACACCTGAATAAGCCTGATTAACAACATTAATTTGGAGGTGGGGAATCAAATCTACCCGGCCCTCCACTGTACCAGTTGTCAGTCAATATAATTGAGTACGCGGGTCAGTCTCAAGTTCATTTGTCACTCGTCCAAACTAATCTCCCATGTGTGGCCTTCTAGGCCTCCAATATGTGGAGGGAAAACTCCCTGCCCCTCTACCCTAAGGTCAAAACTCATTGAGTGCGGGAGGGATACAAACCTGTTTCCTCTCAGCTGGCTATGTGCCTCACCTGAGTAGAGGAAAAACTGAAGACCTCCCATGTGGCTCTCGGCCTCTCATGTATGGAGGGAATCTGAAGACCTCCCATGTGGCTCTCGGCCTCTCATGTATGAGGGAATCTTGAAGACCTTCCCATGTGGCTCTCGGCCTCTCATGTTATGGAGGGAAACTGAAGACCTCCCATGTGGCCTTAGGTGCCTCTCATGTACGGAGGAGACAACCATGTCCATCGGTGCGTCTGCGACGGTGTCATCGATCGTAGTGATGTCCTCTCTTGTAGTGTTGTACCTGCCTGTCTGTACTCTGCCTGGTTGGCACTTGGAAGAATACCCTCAGATAGACCCAGACATGTTCTTTCCTATCTGTCCTAATACTTAAAATCCTCTCGTGATATATCATATCATGAATACCTTATACATATTCCTAATATTCGCTCCCTACTCTAATACTAACTCAGACAGCAAGATTGTTGGGTTTAAAAATAGAATTTAGGCCAAAGGCCGAGTATTGGGACCTATGAGGTCAGTCAGCACTGAAGGGAAATTGACAAAGTTTGAAAAGGTGTGACAGGAAGAAAAACCTCTGTTGCACAATGAGTCCAGTGTTAGGAGAGCGTGGAAAATAGGATGAGAGAATATGAAATCAGAAAAGTAAGAGAGAGAGAGAGAGAGAGAGAGAAATACAATCGTCTAGAATAAAGAGAATATAAAATCAGGGAAGTGAGAGAGAGATAGGGATAGCGAGAGGAGAGAGAGAGAGGATAAGAGAGAGAGAGAGAAGAGAGAAATACAATCGTCTAGAATAAAGAGAATATAAAATCGGGTGAAGTTGAGAGAGATGAGAGAGAGAGAGAGAGAGAGAGAGAGAGAGAGAGAGAGAGAGAGAGAGAGAGAGAGATAAATTACAATCGTCTAACATCTCCACCTCCGTAAATTGCACCCTCTTCTAAGTTAAAAGGGAATTATCTTAACGATAATATGCTCGTATAACTCCGTACAGCTATGAACAACCGAACGAGAACTTGTTGCTAATGCGATCGACTCCTATAACAACATCACTTTATTGTATTGATCAGCGTGTGACAGTAATTGAATCCGATAGCAACATCCGTTATTGTATTCATCCGCGTGCGACAGTAATTACTGTATTCATCTTATAAATGCAGCTGAAGCTAATAAGGCAAAATTACATGCATCAGCAACCTGGACAGAAGTCCCGAGCTTTTGTATGAATTCAAACGCAGCCGTGGTAAAAGAAACTAATAGCATGAAAGAGCTCATTACTGTTGTTTTCACACAGACAAAGGATTAATAAAGTATATAAAGTGTAAGGTTCGTAATAAATATAAAACGAGTGAAAAACGAACGGAATCCTAAAATTAACGCCATCTAACCCGAGGGAAAAACTAGCTTCCAATGAGACGTATCAGTCAAATTTTGGTCTTAAATTACATCGTAAGACGAACAGTATGACTTCGTTCCATAAGTTAAGTATCCAGATATTCATTAATATGCTAACTAGGGACCAAAACATTAGCCGAGACCAAGTGATATGGTTGAATCTGGAGCCAAGGAAAAAAAAACAGACTAGCCGGCATCCTTGTCTGTCTAAGCCACACCTCCTTACAATAGTGCTGTTTGACGACAAGCTAGTGTAATTGTAATTTAATTAAAAAGTAATAAAATAATATTTAAAGGTAATTAAATTAACTTTATTAGGCCTAATATTAATTTCAGTTGTCATTGTAATTTGATAATACGACTGGTAATAATTTGTAACTGTAATTGACATAAGCGCAATGTAATTACTGACGGCAATAGTCTGATAAACGTATGAAGACGTCATACATACGAATTCCTTATATCTGACATCTAATTATATGCCCCAAGATAGATACCTCATTGACTATGTTAAATGACAACATAGTTGAACACACGTCTCCTTCAAGACGTTTGTACAAACTTGGCATAAGTGAGCGTGTTGTTACATTAGTCATTTTAGGCAATCAGGAGAGAATGAGATGGATACGGCGACGCAAACCCGTATTCGTCATCCGCTGATTCCAGCGTGAATGACTGCCGAGTTAGTGTTTATACTACGCTAATATGATGATACATATAATACAATTATAATACTTTAGTCAGACTAGAACATCCGATCTTCATTCTGATCGATTACATTCATATTAATTATCCTCAGATCGGATTCTCGTTCGTTTTCAATTACACCTGTACTGAATTATCCGAAGTCAGAATGCCTTGAGCCTACAGCGTTAGCCAATATAAAAATAACTATACCGATATGTTGTACAGCGAATACTTTAGGCTAGGCTAGGCTACTGAATATGCATACGATATATCATCGTGAACACTAGGCTAACCGTAGTTAATTTTATTCGATTTCTCTCCATACTGAATATCGTAAGTCAATATACATTGAACGGAGAATTAGTTGATATTAACAATTATCGTATCGTATAAGTAGAGGAAAGTAACCTTAAAGACGAAGGAGCATATCTGAAAGACCAACCATGGCCTAAAAGCTTCTGATGCAAGGAACTCGAAGCAGGAAAAAGCCTAAAGATGCTCTAAGGACATGTGCCTCTATAAACTACTACTTTTAATAGAAAACCGACCCGAAGAAGCCTGCACTTCTCTTCCTAAACTAAACACTATGTAGCCTATTATCCCTACTCGTCTATATCTGACCTAAGTCTTTTATCATCCTGAGAACTTACACATCGAGGGAAGGGGAATCTGCTGCCAACACTGCCTGCTCCGCGCCAGGGGGGACGGCGGATCCTACCCTGTGGGCTTGCGGATCCCCATAAACCCCAGCACCGGTTAGGGCTGGTTCTGGAACAGGCAGGGGAGCTGGAAAAGAACGATTAGTAATTTCAGTATCCCTATTGCTCGATCTATCCTCACTTAATCTTGACATAAAATCGGTAACAGAGACGTCATACTCGATGTCAGCCTACTCTCAAGTCTCTTAAAGAGCACTTTCTCTTAAGTCTTTATCTTGATCTACGTTAGTCTCTTCCTGCCTACACTTACTTCTTAATACGAGACCTTTCCTATGTTTGAGATACCCTAACATATGGTCCAAAGACCACTTCTGACATTCCAAACATCTGGTCTTTACAATATATTGAACAGGCCTACAATTTACGCATAAGGAATGACTATCGTGTCATAGGGTACTCATCCTTTTCTTGCATTGTTTGGCAAAGACGATACGTTGTTGAACTTCCGGCTCGTCGTTTTCTGTGATGTCGTGGCCGAGAATGCAGTAGTCGTTGTCGTAGCTTGTGTTGTTTCTTCCTTTGCAGAATCAATGTCTGATGACAAGGTATTAAGAGCAATCCAACCGTAATCCAAAGGGATGCGTAATTCGTCACCAAAATCAATCAAATCAAAGGTGCAAATGAAGGCTGGGCAAGACCAAAAAGGAGTTCGCTGTGGATACATCTGTACTCCACCGCGAACAATAAGTGATTGACGTGAGAGGGCAGGTGTGACCGGCCTGTGAGGCAGGGCTACCAGCGGTGGGCTGGTAACTAGGTAACGAGGGTGTTTGCCAGGAGATTGGCAACACTGATCGTTTATTTTAACCAAAGATTTGGTAAATTTTTAATAAATGATGGTTCGGGCTGGTAAGTGACCAGGGCTTATTCAGGTGTTCAGGGGGTGTATTGCAATTGATATTGTTATGATACAATAAAGTTTCATACATACTTACCTGGCAGATATATACTTAGCTAAGACTCCGTCGTCCCCGACAGAAATTCAAATTTCGCGCCACTCGCTACAGGTAGGTCAGGTGATCTACCGGCCTGCCCTGGGTGGCAGGACTAGGAACCATTCCCGTTTTCTATCATATTTTCTCTCTTCCACCTGTCTCCTGCGGGGAGGCTGGGTGGGCCATTAATCGTATATATCTGCCAGTTAAGTATGTATGAAACTTTATTGTATCATAACAATATCATTTTCATACAATCAACTTACCTGTCAGATATATACTTAGCTGATTGGCACCCTTTGGTGGAGGGTAAGAGACAGCTAATATGGAATAGACAGGTAAACAACATATGTTGTAGGTATAAAAGAAAAACCTTGGTTCCTACCTGATAGGTGGCAGACTTCGTGGCTGTTGCCTGGTAGTCTGCATCACCTCAAGACTTTAGCGAGATATGTGATCTATGGCTAAGAGTTCTTGTGGGTCTGCCGATGGGGTATGAACCGCTTACTCGGCAGAGCCTGAAAGGACTTTGTCAATGGGTACTGGACCACTTCTATGACAATACACCTTATGAAGGAACACAACCAATCCCGACCACCTGATCCTAACCATCATGTTAGTAGAAAGAATTGTTCCGAGTTATCCCCAAACTCATTACAACAACCATAACTCGAAAACACGATAAGCATACACACAAAAAATTCCCCCCCCAAAAAATTTTTCCATACTCCTTCAAAAAGATATCACAAGAGTTCCTTACTGAACAACAGTGACTGGCCGCCTGTGCAGCATCAAGCCCTCTTTGTCAGCAGAAATCTAGAACATATCTAGTAGAAGGTATGTACAAAGTTAAGGATTGGTGTTGGCTCCCGTACCCAGTATCGTATCCGCCGATACGAATGGACCCAGAGAAAAACATTTCTCGTAGGTCACGCGAACGTCTTTCAGATAGTGAGATGCAAATACCGAGTTGCACCTCCAATATGTCGTATCAAGGATTTTCTTTGGTGACATATTCTTCTGAAAAGCGAGAGACGTCGCCACTGCTCTTACCTCATGAACCTCATGAGCCTTCACTCTTAAGAGTGGAAAAGAGTCGTCAGGACAGAACTTGTGAGCATCTGTAATGACGCTCCTTACAAAGAAAGCTAACGCATTCTTTGACATGATTCTTGTGGGGTCTTTAATCGAACACCAAAGACCTTGTCTAGAGCCTCCCATTTGTTTCTTCCTGTGCAAGTAGAACTTAAGGGCTCTTACAGGGCAAAGAGACCTTTCTGCTTCTCTAGCAACGAGACTCGATAAGCCTTTAATCTCGAATCTCTTGGGCCAGGGATTCGAGGGGTTTTCGTTTTTAGCTAGAAAAAGTGTTCTAAACGAGCAGAAGGCCGAGTCTCTGTTGAATCCGACTTCATCTTCTAGGGCATGAAGTTCACAAATTCTTTTGGCTGTAGCCAGAGATAAGAGAAACAAGCATTTCCTTGTTAAATCCCTAAACGAAGCTAAATGAGGAGGCTCGAATCTTTCAGACGAAAGGAACTTGAGAACCACATCAAGGTTCCAGCTGGGAGGAGCTGGTTCTCTAGACTTTGTAGTCTCAAACGATCTAATAAGATTGTGTAGATCTTTATTATCAGCAAGCTCTAGGCCTCTATTTCTGAAGACTGCCGACAGCATGCTTCTGTATCCTTTTATAGTAGATACAGACAAATGAGAGTCCTCTCTCAGGAACAAAAGGAAATCAACGATTTCAGTTACAGAGGTACTGGAGGAGGACAACTTCTTAGACTTACACCACCTTCTAAAAACCTCCCACTTAAGACTGATAGACTCGTCTAGTGGAAGCTCTGCGGGCTCTAGCGATAGCGCTTGCAGCCTTGTGAGAAAACCCTCTCGCTCTGACAAGTCTTTCGATAGTCGAAAGGCAGTCAGAGCGAGAGCAGGGAGGTTTTGATGATACCTCTCGAAGTGTGGTTGTCTGAGAAGATCCATCATTCTTGGAAGGGATCTGGGGAAGTCTACTGTCCACTCCAGTACCTCTGCGAACCAATCCTGTGCTGGCCAAAAGGGGGCTATCATGGTCATTCTTGTTCCGTTGGACGCTACGAACTTTTTCAATACTTGTCCCAGGATTTTGAAAGGGGGAAAAGCGTACACGTCTACATGGGACCAATCTAGCAGGAAGGCGTCGACAACCAGAGCTCTTGGGTCTTCCACCACTGAGCAAAAGACTTCCAGCCTTTTGGAAAGGAATGTGGCGAACAGGTCTACATGAGGAGTGCCCCAAAGAGACCAAAGACTCTGACACACTTCTGAGTGAAGGGTCCACTCCGTGTGAAGGACCTGGCTTCTCCTGCTCAGCCTGTCTGCCCTGACGTTCCTTGTTCCCTGAACAAATCTCGTTAGGAGGGAGATGTTCCTCTGGGAGGTCCAAAGTAGCAGATCTCTTGCTATTTCGTATAGGAAAAAGGAGTGTGTTCCTCCTTGTTTCCGAATGTAGGAAAGAGCGGTAGTGTTGTCCACGTTCACTTGGACCACACTGTTTGTCACAAATGGTTCGAAGAACTTTAAAGCCAAGTGTACTGCTAGAAGTTCTTTGCAATTTATGTGCCAGGACACCTGTGCTGCCTTCCAGGTGCCTGACACTTCTCTCGGCCCTAGTGTTGCTCCCCAACCCCATCTCCGATGCGTTGGAATATAACGCTCGAATTGGGTTCGGAACTTCCAGAGATTTTCCCTTGTTCTCTTTTAGAGGGGACAACCACCATTCCAGGTGTGTTTTCATTTCCATTGGAAGGAGAAAACTGTCGGAGAGAAGTCCCGTCTTCCAATTCCATGATCCCCTTAGGAAGAACTGAAGAGGACGAAGATGAAGTCTCCCTAGAGGAAAGAACTGTTCGAGCAAGGAAAGGGACCCTAGAAGGCTTAACCATTCCCTCGCCGAAGTACGTTCCTTCCCTAAGAAGAGAGAGACTTTCTCCAAGCCTCTCACGATTCTCTCTTGCGAAGGAAATACTCGAAAACCCCGAGAATCCATCTGAATCCCCAGATAGACTATGTTCTGTCTGGGGATCAGCTGTGACTTCTCGAAGTTCACGAGTAGTCCCAACGACTTTATCAGGTTTAGGGTCAAAGTAAGGTCCTCCAAACACTGTCTCTCTGATCTGGCCCTGATGAGCCAGTCGTCCAGATACAGAGAGATATTGACGCCTTTGAGGTGAAGAAACCTCGCCACAGTCTTCATCAGGCTTGTGAAGACCTGAGGAGCTGTGGACAGGCCGAAACACAAGGCCCTGAACTGAAAGATCCTTCCCCCCGTCATGAAACGGAGGTACTTCTTCGAAGAAGGGTGAATCGGGACATGAAAATAAGCGTCCTGGAGATCCAGAAACACCATCCAATCTCCTTGCCGCAAAGCCGCAAGGACTGAGGCCGAAGTCTCCATAGAGAACTTCTCCTTCAGAACAAACTTGTTTAGAGCGCTGACGTCTAGTACCGGTCTCCAGCCCCCGAGGCTTTTTGCAACCAGAAAAACAAGACGATTGTAAAACCCCGGAGAGTTTTGATCCAGTACTAATTCTATCGCTCTTTTGTCCCACATTTGATCCACCATCAGACGAAGAGTATCCCTCAGTACAGGGTCCCTGTATCTGGCTGACAGTTCCTGCGGAATAGTCGTTAGGGGAGGACTGTCCTGGAAGGGGATAAGATATCCCTTCCTGATTATTGACATCGACGAGGCGTCCGAGTTTATGAGAGTCCAGGCCTCTGCAAATTCGAGTAGCCTGGCACCTACTGGTGTTTGGAGGCTGGCTGTCTCATTTCCCTTTCTTAAAGGGACGGAAAGCAGGTCTACCTCTCCTCTCAGGGCCTCTCCTTTTTGAGGGAGCTCTGGAGGGAGGGCCTCCTCGAAAGGGCTGAATCGAAGAAGTAGGTCCTTTCTTCTCAACCACAACTGGCGGTCTCTTTTTCCTTGCAGACTGAAGGAGAAGATCTTGTGTCGCCTTCTCAGTCAGTGAGCGAGAAATGTCCTTCACTAACTGAGAAGGAAACAAAAAGTCTGACATGGGAGCAAAAACCAGGGCTGCTCTCTGTGAGTGTGAAACAGCTTTAGTTAGGAAAGCACTAAAAATAATCCTCTTCTTAAGGAGTCCCGCTCCAAAGAGGGAGGAGACTTCTCCCGATCCGTCTTGTACTGCCTTGTCAATGCATGACAATATACAAAGAATGACTTCGGGGTCTAGACCTTCCGAGTCATGGGCTTTCTTTGACATCACCCCAAGGGACCAGTCTAGGAAATTAAAGACTTCCAAAATATGGAAGAGTCCCTTGAGGAGATGATCTATCTCAGAAATAGTCCAAGTCACACGAGCTCCGTTCAATGCGTGTCTACGCGAGGAATCAACTAAGGTTGAAAAATCAGCTTCAGCCAAGGCTGGGAGAGAAAGGCCCATGTTCTCCCTAGTTTTGTACCACACACCTCTTTTTCCAGAAAGTATCGCTGGAGGCATACAGAAGGTAGTTCTGACAAGTTCCTTCTTTGTCAACATCCATTTGTCAAGAGACCGGAGAGCCCTCTTCATAGAGATAGTAGGTCTCATCTTCAGAACCGACGAAGACTTAGGCACAATTGCACTCGAAAATAGCGATCGAGGAGAAGGAGGAGCAGCAGGAGTCAATGAATCCCCATACTCTTGCAAAAGAAGGGCTGTCAAAACTTTATAGTTCGAGAAACCTTCTCTGCCATGAGCCTCGTCTTCCGAATCTTCGTCTAAACCGGGAGGAGAATCCGCCTTAAATACGGGAGAATCTTCACAAACCTCTCTCTCTACTTGGCGCCTCGCGCCTGCTTGACGTCTCGCGCCTGGCTAGCTCCTCGTGCTTGGCTGCCGCTTCTCGCTTGGCTGGCTCTTCGCGCTTGGCTGGCGCCTCGCGCCTGTCAGGATCCTTGTCTGGCGTATTGCGCCTGTTAGGCTCTTCACGCCTGGAAGATGTCTCGCGCCTGGAAGGCTCTTCATGCCTAGATAGTTTTTCACGCCTGGTAGGCTGTTCGTGCCTAGAAAGCTGTTCGCACCTATAAGACTTTTCTAGTCTATCTGGTGCCGCGCGCCTGGCCGACGCTTCGCGCCTGGAAGAAGAGGCCTCACTTCTGGCTGGAGTCTCGCGCCTGGCAGGAGAAAGGAGACGAGACTTCTTAATAGGAAGCCTAGCATCCTTTTTGCGAGGAGGATCTCTCGAAAGAACTCCAACTAAAGAGGCTAACTGTTCTTGTACAGCTAACAAGATCCTCTTCGAAGCTACACCAGCGTCCTCTTCAATGAGAGAAGCAGGAGATCTCGAAGGTGTAAGATCCTCAACTTCAGATTGAGGAGACGTCAAGACCATCTTAGCCTTCTTGATAGATGAGGGGGCTTCCTCCGAGAAGCGCTCCGGGCTCGAGTCAAAAGCAGGTTCTTTCCAGTGCCTTTTCAGTGGCCTAGATAGATCCGAGTCCTTCCACCCTCGTTTAGGTGAAGGAGAACCGGACGAAGAGAAACACTCTCGTAGGACGCTCCTCTTGAAGTGGTCCTGAGCAGTCTGTTGCGAAACAGAGCCTGCTGAAGGGACGCCTGACCGGTGGGGATTCTCCACGACCTCCGTAAGGCTTTCGACTTTCCTTCTCCTCTGGGTATGTGAGCTTGGAAGAGGTCTAGGCCTGGGAGCATCGCAGAGACGGGGAACACTCACTTCACTAAGCATATCGCTATCACTTCCCTTACCTTGCATGGCCGCCATTTTGGTCCTCATCTTATGAAGAGTAGCCTTCAGATCGGCGATTTCAGAAGCCGAATCTGAATGCAAAGCCTGAGAGGGTTCAGATACAGAGGGAGAATCAAATTCATTAATAAAAGGAGAGTTAGACTCAGAAAAAGGCTCAATAGGCCTTGTACTTACACCCTTATGTGCAGCCCGTCTAATTCTATCCCTCTCTAACTTCTTCAAGTAAGAAGTTAGTCTTTTCCATTCATTAGCATTCAACCTTTCACACTCATTACAGGTGTTAGCTAAAGAACATTCAAACCCTCTACACTTACGACATACAGTGTGAGGATCAACCGAAGCCTTCGGTATCCTCACCTTGCAGCCTACATTCACACACATTCTCACACTAACACTTGAATCAGACATTCTAGCAGAAAAATCAAAAGCAAGTCCAAATCCAGTCCACGGTAGCGAATGCCAAAACAACGATCCAAGTACGTCACCAAAAAATCCAATAAAGTTGATCAAAAGTCTTGAAAAGCGAATTCCAGTCAGGAGGTAGTAACAACAATGTTGATACGACAGAGAAAATATGATAGAAAACGAGAATGGTTCCTGGTCCTGCCACCCAGGGCAGGCCGGTAGATCACCTGACCTACCTGTAGCAAGTGGCGCGAAATTTGAATTTCTGTCGGGGACGACGGAGTCTTAGCTAAGTATATATCTGACAGGTAAGTTGATTGTATGAAATTTGTATTTTTCTCAATCAAATCATATGCCCCTCAATGCTAACTTTCCTCTTTTAACCGCTTTCTGGTCATTGCAAATTCGGCCCCATAATTTCTTATGGTGCGAAAACAGAGGCCCAGGGACCGAAAACGATTGCGTCACACTACAGCGATAATCCGGCAGTAAAACATCTTCATATATCCAAAAAGTAAATAATAGAGATATATATGCGCATTACGATTATAACAATTACATGAATAGCCGATAATCTGCATAAATAACTGGTAAACTGTTCTGGAAGAAAGTTGAGTAAAGCAATTATTTACAAAAGGGTAAAACACCACGGCAGGACAAACAGGCCACCTACAATCAACGCTTGCCACCCTCCGAAAAAGTACATTATAACGCGTCCTGACACCGGAGATAGGCATCAGTCGCGACTTCTTGTTGGTGAGAAACGGAGCTAAGCCCTCCTTACTCTCCTTTCAAGTTTTAATTTTCTTTTCCAAAGTTAGAAATTAAGGCCAAATTTTAAGATTTAAACAGTAGGGTTACTGAAAAGGGTGGCCACGGCAGTGGAAATCTCACCAAAACGCTTTAGAAATTTTTACTTACAACTAAAAATGTTTTCGAAGATTGACGCCATCTCGATGTTTACGGTACCGGCCCAAGGTCCTTGTGTTCAACAAAAACTTTGCAATTCATCCTGTGATAAAGTCCCGTTACACCCCACTTGTAACCCACAGACCGCTGGGGCACTTTTCATCACAACAATCGAAACACGGTTTCTCACCAGCAAACAAGTTAGGAGTAAAACAACTGTTTTTGGTAGAAGATGACGAGAGCGTGCTCTTAGCTAATTTTTTTAAATAAACATAGTAAAACATCAATATTTTTACTATTTATGATGATTAATTTGGAAAATGATATTGTTTATGTTACAATAAAGTTTCATACATACTTACCTGGCAGATATATACCATAGCTAAGACTCCGTCGTCGCCCGACAGAAATTCTAATTTCGCGCCACTCGCTACAGGTAGGTCAGGTGATCTACCGGCCTGCCCTGGGCGGCAGGACTAGGAACCATTCCCGTTTTCTATCATATTTTCTCTCTTCCACCTGTCTCCTGCAGGGAGGCTGGGTGGGCCTTTAATTGTATATATCTGCCAGGTAAGTATGTATGAAACTTTATTGTAACATAACAATATCATTTTCATACAATCAACTTACCTGTCAGATATATACATAGCTGATTGGCACCCTTTGGTGGAGGGTAAGAGACAGCTACTTATGGAATAGACAGGTAAACAACATATGTTGTAGGTATAAATAAAACCTTGGTTCCTACCTGATAGGTGGTAGACTTCGTGAGTGTTTGCCCAGTAGTCTGCATCACCTCAAGAAACTTTAGCGAGATATATGATCTATGGCCAAGAGTTCTTGTGGGTCTGCCGAAGGGGTCTTATCCGCTTACTCGGCAGAGCCTGAAAGGACTTTGTCAATGGGTGCTGATCCACTTATATGACAATACACCTTATGAAGGAGCACACAACCAATCCCGACCACCTGATCCTAACCACATGTTAGAAATAAAGATTGTTCAGAGTTATCCCCGAACCCTTCACAACAACCATAACTCAAAAAGCACAATACGCACACACATAATTTTCAAAAAAAAAATTTTGTATACTCATCTAATTAAATATGACAAGAGTTTCTTACTGAACAACAGAGACGGCCGCCCGTGCAGCACCAAGTCCTTTTTGTTAGAAGAGACTCCAGAACATATCTAAAAAGAAGGAAAGTATATACTTAAGGATTGGTGTCGGCTCCCATACCCAGGATCGTATCCGCCGATACGAAAGGACCCAGAAAAAGAAAAACATTTGTCTCATCCAGGTCACACGAACGTCTTTTCAAGTAATGAGATGCAAATACTGAGTTGCATCTCCAAAATGTCGTATCTGATGTTTTTAAGCGACATATTCTTATGAAACGAGAGAGACGTCGCTACTGCTCTCACTTCATGAGCTTTCACTCTTAACAGTCGGAACTCTTCGTCAGGACATATCTTATGTGCGTCTGTAATGACGTTTCTCACAAAGAATGCAAGAGCATTCTTGGACATCAGTCTTGTGGGGTCTTTTACCGCGCACCAAAGACCTTGCCCTAGAGCCTCCCATCTGGTGCTTTAATCTGAAGGTAGAATTTCAGAGCTCTTACAGGACATAGAGACCTCTCTGCTTCTCTGCCTACGAGACTCGATAAGCCTTTGACTTCAATGACTTAGGCAGGGATTCGTGGGATTCTCGTTTTTAGCTAAAAACATGGTCTAAACGAGCAAATAGCTGAGTCTCCCTTGAATCCTACTTTATCCTGCAGAGCATGTAATTCACTAATTCTCTTTGCCGTAGCTAAAGATAATAGGAATAGGCATTTCCTGATGTCTCTAAACGAAGCCAGATGAGGAGGTTCGAACCTTTCGGATGATAGGAACTTGAGAACCACGTCTAGGTTCCAGTTAGGAGGGACCGGTTCCTTAGACTTTGAAGTCTCAAAGGACCTTATGAGATCGTGGAGATCCTTGTTATCTGCCAGATCTAATCCTCTATTCCTGAAGACTGCCGAGAGCATACTTCTGTATCCCTTTATTGTGGATACAGCTAGATGAGATTCTTCTCTCAGGAATGGAAGGAAATCCGCAATTTCGGCTACGAGGTAGTGGAGGAGGACAACTTCTTAGTTTAACTACACCAACTTCTAAAAACCTCCCACTTGGACTGATATACTTGTTCAGTGGAGGTTCTGCGGGCTCTCGCGATCGCGCTTGCAACTTTGCGAGAAAACCCTCTCGCTCTGACGAGTCTTTCGATAGTCGAAAGGCAGTCAGAGCGAGAGCGGGGAGGTTTTGATGATACCTCTCGAAGTGTGGCTGTTTGAGAAGATCCATCCTTCTTGGTAGGGATCTGGAAAAGTCTACGATCCACTCCACCACCTCCGTGAACCAGTCTTGAGCCGACCAAAAGGGGGCTATCAATGTCCCAGGATTTTGAATGGAGGAAAAGCGTAGACGTCTACGTGAGACCAGTCCAGCAGGAAGGCGTTCTACCATCAGAGCTCTGGGGTTACTTTCCACCCGAGCAAAAGACTGCCAGCCTTTTGAAGATGAACGTGGCGAAGAGATCCACCTGAGGAGTCCCCCACAGAGACCAGAGATCTTGACACACCTCTTCGTGTAGGGTCCACTCTGTGTGAAGGACCTGGTTCCTCCTGATGAGCCTGTCCGCCCTCACATTCCTTTCTCCCTGAACGAACCTTGTAAGAAGGGAGATGTTCCTCTGAGACGTCCAAAGTAAAAGATCTTTTGTAAGTTCGTAAAGGAACGAGGAGTGAGTCCCTCCTTGTTTTCGAATGTAGGCAAGTGCTGTGGTGTTGTCCACATTTACTTGAACTACTTTTGTTCGAAACAAGAGGTTCTAGACTCTTCAAAAGCCAGGTGTACAGCGAAGAGCTCTTTGCAGTTTTATGTGCCAAGACACCTGTGCTGTTCCCAGGTGCCTGACACCTCCTTCGAGCCTAATGTTGCACCCCAACCTTTCTCCGACGCGTCGGAGTACAACACTAGGTCTGGGTTCTGGATTTTTAGAGATATTCCTTTGTTCTCTTTCAGAGGGGGCAACCACCATCCCAAGTGTGGTCTTATCTCCACTGGAATGGGAAAGGCGTCTGAAAGATGTCCGGTCTTCCAACTCCAAGACCTCTTGAGGAAGAATTGAAGCGG
The DNA here is from genome assembly GCF_015104395.2 of Macrobrachium nipponense. Lineage (NCBI taxonomy): Eukaryota > Metazoa > Arthropoda > Malacostraca > Decapoda > Palaemonidae > Macrobrachium > Macrobrachium nipponense. The sequence continues at coordinate 118,240,572 of NC_087200.1, read as the reverse complement.
ACGTAAATGAAGTTTTCCTAGCGGGAAGAATGTTCGAGCGAGGAAAGGCGGGTCCCTAGAAGGCTCAGCCATTCCCTTGCCGACGTCTGTTCCTTCCCTAAGAAGAGAGAGACTTTCTGCAAACCTTTTGCGATTCTCTCTTGCGAAGGAAATACTCGAAAACCCCAAGAATCCATCTGAATCCCCAGATAGACTAAGTTCTGTCTGGGGGTCAGCTGCGACTTCTCGAGGTTCACGAGTAATCCCAACAATCTGATCAGGTTTAAAGTCAACGTAAGGTCCTCCAAGCACTGTCTCTCTGATCTGGCCCTGATGAGCCAGTCGTCCAGATACAGAGAGATATTTACTCCTTTGAGGTGAAGAAACCCTCGCCACATTCACTTCATTCAGGCTTGGTGAAAGACCTCGGAGGTAGCTGTGGGAAAAGGACCGAAACACAAGGCCTCTGCAACTGAAAGATCCTTCCCCCGTCATGAAACGAAGGTACTTCTTCGATGAAGGGTGGATCGGGACGTGAAAATAGGCGTCCTGGAGATCCAGAGACACCATCCAATCTCCTTGTCGCAATGACGCAAGAACTGAGGCAAAAGTCTCCATCGAGAACTTCTCCTTCTGAACAAATTTGTTCAGAGAGCTGACGTCTTAGTACTGGTCTCCAGCCTCCCGAGGCTTTCGCAACCAGAAAAAGGTGATTGAATAACCCCGGGGAGTTTGATCCAGTACTAGTTCTATCGCTCTCTGTCCCACATCTGATCCACCATCGATCGAAGAGTATCTCTCAGCACAGGATCCTTGTACTTGCTGTTAGTTCCCCGCGGTGTTTGACGTTAGGGGAGAGTGGCCAGGAAGGGATACGATATCCCTTCCTTATTACAGACTAGATGAAGCTTCTGTGTTTATAAGTGCCCAGGCCTCCACAATCCCAGGAGCCTGGCACCTACTGGTGCTTGGAGGAGAGAAGACATCACTTTCCCTTTTTAAAAGGGACGAAAGGCAGACCTACCTCTCTTCTCAGGAGCCTTCCTTCTTGCGGGAGCTCGGAGGTCGGGCCACCTCGAAAGGGCTGAACTGATGTACTCGGACCTTTCTTTTCCGTCACAGTAGCAGGTTTCTTCTTCCTTGCTGACTGAGTAAGAAGGTCTTGAGTCGCCTTCTCAGTTAATGAACGAGAAATGTCCTTCACTAACTGAGAAGGGAACAAAAAGTCTGACAATGGAGAGTACAGTAGCGCTGCCCTCTGAGAGTGGGAGACCGCTTTGGTCAAAAAGGCACTAAAGACTGTCCTCTTTTTTAAGAAGACCTGCTCCAAATAAAGAGGAGATCTCAACCGAGCCATGCATGTAACCGCTTTGTCTATAAAACAAGACAAAATACACAGAAGGACTTCTGGTTCGAGTCCTTCAGAATCATGGGCTTTCTTGGACATCACCCCAAGGGACCAATCTAAGAAGTTGAAAACTTCTAATACATGGAAGAGTCCCTTGAGGAGATGACCCAGTTCTGAAATGCCCCAAGTTATACGGGCAGAGTTCAAACTTTGTCTACGTGAAGCGTCGACTAGGGTCGAAAAGTCCGCTTCTGTCGAAGACGGAAGAGAAATGCCCATATTCTCTCCCGTCTGATACCAAATGCCTCGTTTACCAGCTAGTCTCGCTGGGGGCATGCAGAAGACCGTTCTTACCAACTCCTTCTTCGACTTCATCCATGAATTTAATGACTGAAGAGCCCTCTTCATCGAAATGGCGGGCTTCATTCTAAGAAAAGACGAAGACTTCTTCGTCTTTGCACTCGAGAAAAGAGAGCGCGGAGGAGGAGCGGCAGGGGTCAAGTCGTCTCCATACTCTTCTAGAAGCAAGGCTGTCAAAACTTTATAGTTCGATAGTCCTTCTCTTCCCTGATACTCGTCCTCCGAGTTTGCTTCTAACTTGGGGTCTATATGAGTCTCCGCTAACAAATCAGGACGTCTTCCCTCTGGGGGAGACAAACTCCTGATAGGAGAGGGACTAAGGGAATGATATTCCTTCCTCTTCAAAGCTTTAATAGAAGCTTCCTTCTTGGAAGGCGCCAACAGCCTAGGCTTCTCTCCATAAAAGGATGACGTCTCCCGCTTGGATGACGCTTCTCGTCCGCCAAGCGTCCTGGCTGACGCCTCCCGCTTGTCTGGCTGCTGACGTCTGGATGACGCCTCGCGCCTGGAAGACGCTTCGCTCTCAACTGGCGTCCTAACTGGCACCAATACCTTGGTTGGAGCCTCGCGCTTATAAGACGCTTTACGCCTATAAGACGCCTCACGTCTATCTGGCGTTACGTTTCTGCCGTAAGATTCCCTCGATCTCGATCTCGAAACCGAAGCCTCTGCGGTATGTTTGGAAGCTTCACGTCTGCATGACGCCTCTTGATTTGCAGGGGAGAGGACAAGACTTCTTGATTGGAAGCGAAACGTCCTTCTTACGAGGAGGATCCCTCGCTAACACTCCCACCAAAGAGGCTAGTTGTTCCTGCACTGCCATGAGAATCTTCCTTGAAGCTTCTCCCACGTCATGTTCAAACGGGGGAGAAGGAGTAGGAAAGCGTTCTTCCACGTCGGGTGACGCTGACGCCACCTTCGCCTTTTTAATTGACGAGGGAGCTTCATCTGAGAAACGCTCCGGGCTCGAATCCAATTCAGGTTCTTTCAAATGCCGTTTCAGAGGCCTAGATAGATCCGACTCCTTCCACCCTCGTTTAGGTGAGGGAGAGGGAGAGGATGAGAAACACTCACGCAGGACGCTTTTTCTAAAGCGACCCTGAGCAGCCTGCAACGAAACAGAGCCTGCTGAAGGGACGTCTGACTGTTGGGGATTCCCCACGACCCCCTCCCTTAAGGCTTTCGACTTTCCTTCTCTCTGGCATGGGAGCTTGGAAGAGGTCTAGGCCTGGGAGCGTCGCAGGGACGATCAAACGCCCCTCCACAAACACTGGGACTCCCACTGTAAAGTTCACTTTCACTACGCCTGTTACCTTGTAAGTCCGCCATTTTGGACTTCATCTGCTGAATTGTAGCTTTCAGATCGGCGATTTCCGAGGCCGAATCAGAAAGTAAAGCTTGTGAATTAGACATATAGGGAGAATCCAACTCATCAGGATTAGAAAAAGGATCAATAAAAGGCTCAATAGGCCTTGTACTCACACCTTTCAAACGTCTAACCCTATCCCTCTCTAACTTCTTCAAATAAGAAGTTAAAAGTCTTCCATTCTTCTGCATTTAATCCCTCACATTCATGACAGGTATTAGTAGAAGAACACTGAAACCCCCTACATTTACGACATACAGTGTGAGGATCAACCGAAGCCTTCGGTATCCTCACCCTGCAGCCTACATTCACACACATTCTCACACTCACATTTGAATCAGACATACTGAGAAAATTCCAAAAAGCAAGTCCAAAATCAGTCCACAGTAGCGAATGCCAAAAACACGATCCAGATACGTCACAAAAAGCGAGAAACGTATGATCAAAGGATGAAATAAGAATCTGAGTCAGGAGGTAATAGCAACAATGTTGATACCACCGGCGACAGAGAAAATATGATAGAAAACGGGAATGGTTCCTAGTCCTGCCGCCCAGGGCAGGCCGGTAGATCACCTGACCTACCTGTATCGAGTGGCGCGAAATTTGAATTTCTGTCGGGGACGACACAGTCTTAGCTATGTATATATCTGACATGTACGTTGATTGTATGAAAATATTCGTTATTGAAAAAGTAACTCGACTCTGACTCAAACTGTTTTGGTAGAAGATGACGAGAGCGTGCTCTTAGCTAATTTTTTAAATAAATAGTAAAACATCAATATTTTACATATTTATGATGATTAATTTGAAAATATTCGTTATTGAAAAAGTAACTCGACTGACTCAAATTTAAGTAATTATTTTTCGGAATTAGAACGTTCTTTTAAGTATGTATTATGACGTCACGACATCTTGACTTTCGTACCTATTGTAAATAATTGCTATACTCAACTGTCTTGCAGAACAGTTTACCAGTTATTCATGCAGATTATCAGCTCTTCATGTAATTGGTATAATCGTAATGCGCATATATCTTTATTATTTACTTTTTGGATATATGAAGATGTTTTACTGCCGGATTACCGCCGTAGTGTGACGCAATCGTTTTCGGTCCTGGGCCTCTGTCTGTTTTCGCACCATAAGAAATTATGGGGCTGAATTTGCAATGACCAGAAAGTCGTTAAAAGAGGAAAGTTAGCATTGAGGGGCATATGTTTTGACTGAGAAAAATACAAATTTATTCAATAGCTAGCTTGTAAAAAATACTTGGTTATAAAAACTTAATTGACAACTAAGCAGCATGTCTACTATGGGTTTCAGAGACAGTGCGAGATTTTGCTATAGTGCATTACACCCAGTGCCGTAATTTATAAGGGTATCGTGAATCCCTAATCGTAAAGAATAACGACACTTGTCCTTGTACCAAGAGACAAAAACTCCATTATGCAGAAATGGATACGAACACAAGTATAAAGCTCCACCTAACCCCCCCCTCCCCACCGCCACCCCTTTTCTTCTTCGTTCCTCCGCCTTCCGTTTCTCTCTCTCTCTCTCTGTTGCCATTCGGTATGTGTGACCCTCCAAACTGGGTATAAGACTACACACAAAACGTTGAAATTGGTGAAATTAGGCTATATATTGGAAGTATATATACATAAATATTAAAGCAATTTTATCATTATTGCATTACTATGACAACTAGAATTCATGGAAACAGTTTATAATAATGGAACGGTGTATGTGTGAAGCCTCCACTAATGTGGCAACGATGATTTTGCCATTCTTAGCATGCAAACATTAAGGTTACATTTATTCTGGTATACGATTATTAAAGAAATTCAAAATACTAATATAGACTGAAATCAATGAAAAGTGCTGGCAAAAAAAAAAGCAAAAAAAAAAAAAAAAAAAAAAAAAAAAAAAAAAAAACTTATGTATATAATTCACTTTTCCGTAGTCGTTACTCTATGCATTTTTCCGTAGTCGTTCCTCTTTGGTTTTCGGCAGCCAGATGTACGAAAACGTTAGAAACATTTGATTGTATATACTTTAGAAATATCTGTAATTTTTCGGGGTAATTTGGTTGCAAAAAAGGGATAATATACATGAATTAAATTAAAATTTTTAAATAACAAAGTAAATGAACCAAACAAAAACTTCTTTCAGTTTTCTTCTGAAGATTGAAAAAGAAACCCACAAATTCAATTTGTAACTTGTTTACTTCTAAGTATTTACATTTAGTTTACTCCACACTCGAGTATTTTCAGGCCCTTCTGTGGCCCATTCTCAAGAGATGTTAGCCTGGGTCAAGGCCCAGCAGTCTTCTCAAGACTGCTGGGCCTTGACCCAGGCTAACATCCCAAACATCTCTTGAGAATGGGCCACAGAAGGGCCTGAAAGTACTCGAGTGTGGAGTAAAACTAAATGTAAATACTTAGAAGTAAACAAGTTACAAATTGAATTTGTGGGTTTCTTTTTACAAAGTAAATTTAAACTAAATAAAGAGTAAAGTAAACAATTTAGGGAATAAAATCTTGCAGTTCGTCGTCTGCTGTTCGTAACTGTGTTTGTGGTGCGCGCGCTTAGAAATCAGGAACAGCAATGGGTTTAAAGTGCAATGTGGAGTGAACTGAGACCAAAATGTGTATAATAACAATCAAATAAGCACTGTGGAGTTTCAGTTGTGATGGCAGTAAGGATAAAAACCACCAATTACAAGGTAAGAATGAATTCAGTTCAAACCATATCCCCGGGAATAACAAGTTTCATACTTTCACTAATATAGGCAACAAAATGTTGTTTTATTGTGCTGATTACAACTGCAATCTTGAGTAACATCAATAAACGTTACAAATATACGCTAACATCGTTCAAATGAGTGCTGGGAAGGCTGGGGAAAGATGGTGGCCGTCACTGATCAGAACCTTCCATGCAAAACGTAGCCGCCATATTGGATTGCAAAACTGCCTTGAAAACATATTTTACGAAGAGCTCACATGCTTATTTTAGTTCGTATGGGGCTTTCATATATCACATTATGTTGACGAAACTTCGATCTTTTAAATGGTATGCTTAGAGTTGCAATTGCATTCTTGTTTCACCAATTAAATATCGAGTGAATAAGACCCGTCCACCGTGGTGAGGGTTGGCCTTCCGTGGTGTTTTACCCTACGTGCGAAAGTCAAGATGTCGTGACGTCATAATACAGGACTTCAAAGAACGTTCTAATTCCAAAAAATAATTACTTAAATTTGAGTCAGAATCGAGTTACTTTATCAATAACGAATATTTTCAAATTAATCATCATAAATGTGTAAAATATTGATGTTTTACTATATATTTAAAAAATTATCGAAGTGCACTCTTTGTCGTCGTCTTCTACAAAACAGTTGTTTACTCGGTGAGGGAAAGTTTTCCGATTGTTGTGATGAAAGTGCCCCAGCGTCTGTGGGTACAAGTGGTGTGCGGATTTATCACAGGAAATGGTTAGTTTATTGACACAAGCGACTCCGTAAACATCGAGATGGCGTCAATCTTCTAAATATTTCGAGTTGTAAGTAAAAATGTTGAACGCGTTTTGGTGAGATTTGCACTACGTTTGACACCGTTTTCACTACCCTCTGTTTAAATCTTAAAATTTGGCCTTAATTTCTAACTTTGGAGAAAATACTTACTTCGAAAGGAGAGTAGAGGTTTTTAGCTCCATTTCTCACCAACAAGAAGTTGCGACTGATGCCCATCTCCGATGTCAGGACGCGTTATAGGGGGAAACATCACGACAGGCCAACCCTCATCACGGTAGACGGGTCTTATTCACTCGATATTTAATTGGTGAAGCATGAATACAATTGCAACTCTAAGCATACCATTTAAAAGACTGAAGTTTCGTCAACATATTGTGTAATATGAAAGCCCCTTACGAACTAAAATAAGCATGTGAGCTCTTCGTAAAATATGTTTTCAAGGCAGTTTTGAAATCCAATATGGCGGCTACGTTTTGCATGGACGGTTCTCATCAGTGACGGCCACCATCTTTCCCCAGCCTTCCCAGCACTCATTTGAACAATGTTAGCGTATGTATGTAACGTTTATTGATCTTACTCAAGATTGCAGTTGTAATCAGCACAATAAAACAACATTTTGTTGCCTATATTAGTGAAAGTATGGAAACTTTTCTTCCCGGGGTCATGGTTTGAACTGAATTCATTCTTACCTTGTAATCGGTGATTTTTATCCTTACTGCCATCACAACTGAAACTCCACAGTGCTTATTTGATTGTTATTATACACATTTTGGTCTCAGTTCACTCCACATTGCACTTTAAACCCGTTGCTGTTCCTGGTTTCTAAGCGCGCGCGCCATAAACACAATTACGAACAGCAGACGACGACAGACGACGAAACTGCAAAGTTTTATTCCCTAAATTGTTTACTTTACTCGTTATTTAGTTGAAATTTACTTTGTTATTTAAAAATTTTGATTTAATTCATGTATATTATCCTTTTTTGCAACCAAATTACCCCGAAAAAATTACAGATATTTCTAAAGTAGATAAAATCAAATGTTTCTAACGTTTTCGTAACATCTGGCTGCCGAAAAACCATAGAGGAATGAATACGGAAAAGTGCATAGAGGAACGACTACATTTTTTTTTTTTTTGCTTTTTTGTTTTTGCTAGCACTTTTCATTGATTTCAGTCTTTATTAGTATTTTGAATTTCTTTAATAATCGTATGCCAGAAATAAAGTAACCTTTAATGTTTGCAGTTTGGAGGGTCAACACATACCAAATGGCTACAGAGAAAGAGAGAGAGAGAGAGAGAGAGAGAGGAGAGAGTGAGAGAGATGAGAGATAGAGAGAGAGAGAGAGAGATAGAGAGAGAGAGAGAGAGAGAGAGGCGGAGGAACGAAGAAGAAAAGGGAATGGCGGGTGGAGGTGGAGGGGGGGGGGGGGGTGGGGGGAGAGGGTAGGTGGTGGAGCTTTATTACGCGTGTTCGTATCCATTTTCTGCATAATGGAGTTTTTGTCTCTTGGTACAAGGACAAGTGTCGTTATTCTTTACGATTAGTGATTCACGATACCCTTATAAATTACGGCACTGGGTGTAATGCACTATAGCAAAATCTCGTTCTGTTACGAGTGTTCGTTACAGAAATAGGTATTGCCCAAAAACGTGCTTGCACTGTCTCTGAAACCCATAGTAGACATGCTGCTTAGTTGTCAATCAAGTTTTTGATAACCAAGTATTTTTTACAAGCTAGCTATTGAATAAATTTGTATTTTTCTCAGTCAAAACATATGCCCCTCAATGCTAACTTTCCTCTTTTAACGACTTTCTGGTCATTGCAAATTCGGCCCCATAATTTCTTATGGTGCGAAAACAGACAGAGGCCCAGGGACCGAAACGATTGCGTCACACTACGGCGGTAATCCGGCAGTACAAAAAATCTTCATATATCCAAAAAGTAAATAATAAAAGATATATATGCGCATTACGATTATAAAACAATTACATGTAGCTGATAACAATCTGCATGAATAACTGGTAAACTGTTCTGCAATGACAGTTGAGTATAGCAATTATTTACAATAGGTACGAAAGTCAAGATGTCGTGACGTCATAATACAGAACTTAAAGAACATTCTAATTCAGAAAAATAATTACTTAAATTTGAGTCAGAGTCTAGTTACTTTTCAATAACGAATATTTTCAATTAATTCATCATAAATATGTAAAATATTGATGTTTTACTACTTATTTAAAAATTAGCCAAGAGCACGCTTCTCGTCATCTTCTACCCAAACAGCTGTTTACGCCTGGCTTTTTGTGGGTGTTGAAAATCGTGTTTCGATTGTTGTGATAAAAGTGCTCCAGCTCTGTGGGTACAAGTGGTGTGCGGATTTATCACAGGAAATGGAAAGTTTGGTGTTGGACACAAGCGACTCCGTAAACATCGAGATGGCATCAATCTTCGAAACATTTTTATTTTTAAGTAAAATTTCTAAAGCGTTTTGGTGAGATTTTCCACTGCCGTGGGCGCCATTTTCAGTACCCTCTGTTTAAATCTTAAAATTTGGCCTTAATTTCTAACTTTGGAGAAAATACTTACTTCGAAAGGAGAGTAGAGGTCTTTAGCTCCGTTTCTCACCAACACAGTCGCGGACTGATGCCCATCTCGGGTGTCAGGACGCGTTATAATGTACTTTTTCGGAGGGTGGCTAGGTGTTGATTGTAGGTGGCCTGCTTGGCCTGGTGTGATGTTCTACCCTAGGGTAAAAAACCGCATGGTACAGGAACGGACCATGTACAATCAATGTGTACAACCCCAAAAAAAGTACATTATAACGCGTCCTGACATCGGAGATAGGCATCAGACGCGACTTCTTGTTGATGAGAAACGGAGCTAAAGACCTCTACTCCGGTGTCAGGACACGTTATAGGCTAATGTACTTTTCTTGGGGTTGTACACATTGATCGTGTATGGTCCACCCCTGTACCATGCGGTTTTTTACCCTAATGTACTTTTTTGGGGATGGTCCACTCTGTACCCTACAGTTTTTTACCCTATAATGTACCTTTCTGGGGTGGTACACATTTATCGTACATGGTCCACCCCTGTACCATGCGGTGTTTTACCCTAAGTACTTTTTCGGAGGGTGGCACGCTGTGACCGTCGGTGTGTTGAGCCAGTTCATGCGGTTGTTTACCCTAGGCAAAACATGGCGAAATACATTTGACGCCCCAATTCCTGGTGGCTTTCGTATTCGCGGGGACGAACGATGCGGAATGCTTATATAGAAATACCTAGCCTAGGCTTAGTCTTGGCTAAGTATGCTAGGATACCTAGGCTACCTGCCCATAGTACCTACTAGGTACACATGACGTTTCAAGTATGCATTAGGCTACCTAAATTTCATAATGATTACCTTACTACTACCTAGTAATACAGTATTCGCCACACCCACTACAATACGGTTAAAACCCGAGATTTCTTTCAGTGTGGTAACTAGGTACTAGTAGTACCTAGGTACCTATGGTGCAGGTTTTCGGTAGCTTAGCTTCCCAGGCGTCAACGTTCTGAACCAGAGGAAAACTTCAAAAGCCTTACCGTATCTTCCACACAGTCGATAATTACTGAAGGATATTTCCTGGATAACCACCTAAAGAATGCCGGTACACCCATATTGCGTACTCTTCAAGAAGACTCGGGAGTCCTGTTATATCAATCCATAAAACCACACGCTCTATTACGACTCTTGGAAACAACAGTAGCAAGGCAGCCGGTTGTTATTTCCTGATTGTATTATGGTGACCAGAACCTTTGTTTTTTCTTATTCCGATAAGATTATTATTCAATAAGAAAAACTTAATTAAATGTAAATGGATAAAACATTTTCTGCAATTTCAAATAGCTCTACTCTCTTTTTTATTTTTTAAAAACCTGAATCATGATACGGATTTATGTCGGGGATAGCGCTAGCATTTTGTGATATGGTCACAGACGAATAAGTAGTATGCTTTCAGTTCAAATGACCGCGTTTAACCTCGTTGAAACTTCCTTTGGTATTTCATTGGGTAACAGTCATAGTATATAATAGTAATCAAGAATGCAGTATAATCACAAAAACTCAACTTTTACATATTGTCTTGAATTATAGGTACGTTGAGAGAAGGCCAATGGAACGGGCAACTCAAAAGCAATCGTCTAACCCAAAGCAGAGTAAAATAACAGGAAAAGTTAAGTAATTTTGTAATTAGGGAACAATATATGTTACATAACTCAGGGAATATCATCAGAGTAAATGCAATAGGCAGAAAAGATAATTTCAATTCACTGCAGCAATAGACTAAATATGGAGTTATCAATGTTAACGCCAGTGGATATACATAAATTGTTTCCTCAAGCATTAGGTTTGTAGGGACGACATTCGAGCGAATGTTCGCCTTTCCATTGTAAAAATCTTTTAATGTATATATGTCTGGAATCCGTTCCCTCTATGTAATGTTATTCGCGTATATTCGTCTGTGAAGAAACATTCACAGCGGGGCCCTAGCTGTCGATCCCTTTTGTATGTTCGTACGTGAGTGACGGACATCACGCTTCCGTCCGTACGCCGCCTTATTTACAGCCTCATTTGCCGAATAATCCTCTATGGGCTGCTTTAGGAGCAAGAGCCCGAGCTGCCATAAGTCCACCTTAATCTCAAACAACAACAACGAATAATCCTAAGGGCTGGTCTAGGAGCAAGAGCCCGTGCTGGCATAAGACCAGCTTAATCTTAAACAACCAAATAAAATTAGTTACTTGCTCTCCTCGTCTCACTCGGTCCTCACAGGTTAAAATGTTTAGCTTTCACTGAAAAACAATTTTTTACTAAAGGTTAGACTAAAATTAGAATTTTTTTCTAAACATTGAGAAACGTAACCTACTTACTAACTTAATAATAATTATTATTATAATAATAATAATTGTCGTAAATAAATCAACGATTTGAAAGCTCTGTTCACACATTCACATATCAAGTCACGACTGAACCATGAACGGAAATTGGTAGTTGGAAACCGCTTACGAAAGTACTACGAAAATATTCCGAAATGCATATTTATGGTCGTGGGCATTCGTGGTGGAGTCGGGAGATAGTTACGAACCATCCCAGCATGCTTGGGGAGCCGCGATTGCTTCGACCTGTTCAAAAGATACGTGGCTGCTCATGCTATGGAGGAGTTATGGAGTTCCATTTGACAACGTCTGTGTGTGTGAGAGAGAGAGAGAGAGAGAGAGAGGGTAATTGGTGGTTGGATGGTTAACGACTGAATGGCTGTTGGTGAATTCTGGGTTGTCTGCTGGTGGTGTGGGGGTTTTGAGTTCTGTGTTTTCAGTTAAGGTAGGTTTACACTTAAGCACTTTTGTGTTGTGGGCTGTTACAGTGTGGGACCACAAAAAACCGCATGAAAATTGGCGCTGTGTGGAGAAAAAATTGCCATTATTGGGCGGCGTGCCGCGGACCCGTGTGGTGTGTTACGGGCATGTTACGGTGTGTTGTTGCAGTGTCTAGCAAAGTGTTACGGTGTTGGTGTGGTTTTATGGTGCGTGTTGCTATGCCAGGGCATGCCCTCTTGCGGCTTTGTTACTCCATGTAGCGGTGTGTTGCGGAGTTGTTGTGTAGTGTGTGCACATGTGCACGAGACACAACATGGAACGGTGCATGACTGTTGCATATGTATTGTGCCACACCATGCCAGATATGAACCTTGGGTATGTATAGAGGCCTGCCAAGCACATCCTTCATTCCACGCCCACCCAGCATGCAATATGGACCTCCATAGCCTCTCACCCCAGGAGACCCAGAGATTTTTGGTAGCTGTCCTGTGTCTCTGTGCAGTCCAGGTCATTGGCGGGTTGAGAAGACGTACTACAGTGCCACACCCACCTGCACAATTATGCAGAGAGGACGGCAGGGCAGGGCGGATTTGGGCTCGGGAGTGACTGACACGGCAACAACTACATGGAGACTACGACTAGCTGCTACAAGAACTGAACAAGGAGGACTGCAAAGGACACAAGAATTTTCTGCGCATCTGCCCTGAATTGTTCAAGGAGATAGTCAAAAGGCTGACGCCCATTTTGAAGAAGGACATGAAAATGCGGCGTATATAAGAGGTTGGACTCAAGTTGGCGTTCACTCTCCGCCACCTGGCAAGTGGGAATGACTGTACAAGCCTCCAATACAGCTTCGAGTCTCCAAGAGTTCCATATGCCGGTTTATCTCATTAGTCTGCCAAGCCATTGTCGACACATACAAACCAGAATTGATGAAGTGCCCCAAGACACCAGAAGAATGGAATGACGTAGCAAAATGATTTGCCTCAAAGTGGAACTACTTCAATTGTGTGGGAGCCTTGGATGGGAAGCACGTTGCGATCAAGAAACCCAAAGGTGGAGGATCACTGTACTTCAATTACAAGAAGTTCCACAGCATTGTCCTCATGGCCCTCTCCAATGCAAAGTACAGGTTCCTGTTCGTCTACGTCTGTGTAGAAGGAGGTGCCGGGGATGGAGGAACCGAATAGGAATCCCACAAGACAGAAATCTGCCCAACGACGAACCCATCCCCTTCCATATAGTCGCCGACGATACCTTCGCTCTAAAGTCGTGGATGACGAAGCCCTACTCCCACCAATCACAAGATCCCACCAAACGACTATATGTTGGTGTCTCTGTCGTTATTTACAAATAAGTCACCAAGTTGTACTTTTGGTTTGCATTGCAAACATCGGCTGGTATAACCCCATCCATTCTTAGCTATGTCTCCGTTGACTGTAAAGATATTCTCTATGTTTCAATTAAATTATTTCTTTCTTGGTAGAGGTTAAGTCATGGAAACACATAGTACAAAATATAAGTTATATTCTTCTAGCTTACATCGTTGGATAGATGCAGAGAAGGTTCTGAATAGATGTTCAAGCAAAGAGTAGTAGGGTAAGCCTGAGATACAATTCGTTTACAAATGATAGGCAAGCAAACACTGCTCAATATACAGACGTATGAACTAACACACATAACTAGATTAGTCACGTAGGCTACATCGTCTCGTGGGAAAGTCAAAATGATTCCCAGAGAAGGCATTGTTGACGTTTATGTCCGACATAGATACTGCTGATTCCAGGTGTTCACACACTGGGGTTTTTGGTCATTCTTTCCTGCATGACCTTCTTGGCCTATGGCCTGGTTCCTTGTTACATGCATTACTCTACAGAATGTGTACATACATTCTTTATTTTAATGTAACACTCACTTATACAGCTACAGATTATCTCGCGCTCGTCATATAGTGGAAAACGCATTCGGCCTGCTGCAGATAAGATGGTAAGTCTTCGGGACGACGATGCAACAGGATGTACAGGTGTGCAAGATGATAACTTTGTGCGTATGTCTCATGCACAACCTGGCACTGCAACTCTACCCATGTGCTGGCACCTACGTCAACCATGAGGACGAATACCATAACGTCATACCAGGTGATTGGAGACAGGAGTCACTGATCCTCATGGATTGACTCATGGCAAGAAGGCGACTGAACTACAGTAAGAAAATGAACATGAAAAGCATAGAAAGTAAGAAAATGAACATGAAAAGCAATTAGCATAGAATGTAAGTAAAAAAAAAAAGAAAAGCACAGAATGTACGAAAATGAACGTGAAAAGCATAAAATGTAATTAAAAAACATGAAAAGCATAGAATGTAAGAAAATGAACATGAAAAGCATAGAATTAAGAAAATTAAATTGTGACTTGGTTTATATCATAACATTTTCAACTGCAAATATCATTTATTATCAACTGAGGTCAATATGTCTTTAGTCTGTTACTGATTTTTCATTGTTCCCCCTGTTAATAACCATGTCCAATCAGTGTTAATTAGTTTCATTATCATTTGTATGTGTTCATGTTCATTTGATCATGATCTCAATATTATATTATTGTTCTTTACCTTGTATGTTATTATATCATTTGGTGGCCATATTTATTTCATGTTACATTTCATTTTATAGTTCAAGTTATTTTTCGAGTTCTATTTATTCCATATTTCATATATCATATTTCATGTTAGATTTCCTGTTATATTTCTTCATGTTATTATTCTTTATGGCCATGCTTTTTCATTATTCAATTTCATTTCACCCAATCATATCATCATATATGTAATCATGACATAAATTAAGCATCAATAAGGAAAATGTAAATGCAAGTCAGTATTTAAACATATTTATTACATAAAGAAACACTGTGAATGATATAAAATGTATGAAATCATCTAATATTAAGAAAATCACGACAAAACATTTATTATTAAAAAAATGAAATTAAATTTATTTATACATTGTTTACCCTACAACTCCATTGATTTGGGGTCAACGTCCTCCTTTTCACCTGGGAAGATGGTCAAGTTGTAGGTGGGGGGATCCTCTGCAGCAGTAGGTTTGGGGGTCGAAATACTGGCACCAGGGGTAGGGAGCCGCAAGTCTGCCAAGAGACTGTTGACTAGCAGCGAGCGAACAAGTTGAACGTCTTGGGGAGAAGTTCAGTGGTGTTGACCGTCCACTGGGGAAGAATGACGGACGGTGTCGATACCTGTGTTGCCTGTGTCGAGTAGCCCTGTGGATGAGAGAACTGGTGCTGTTGAGGGAGGGAATCATAGAACACAGGTTGGAGTGAGATCCGAACCACTGGTGTGATGATCCCCGAATCGGGTGCACTGCAGAAGCTGTGAAATTTCTGGGTTTCATCTGCATTTCTTTCTCAACTCGTGGAGCCGTCCAGTGAGGACAACCCGCACGAGCCATGGCCTCTTTCGTTGTGGCATCCTCGTCTTCGGGTCCCTCTAAACTGTGACAAACCCTGATAACTTGCTCGAAGAAGGGCTTCTGGTATTGTCGAGGCACGTACTTCAACCGTTGGGTCAAGTACTGGACGAATACGGTGATGTCATGATGGGTATTGTCCTGTGCTTGTGGTAGTGTTGGCAGCAGTCTAGTGAAGGTATTGAAATTCATCTTAGTTGTGTGTTATTCATTTGTTGTGTTGTTATTAAGTATGATGTTAATTTTTTTGGAGCTGTTGGGCCTGTGTTGGTGGATTTGTTGTGCTTGTGAGTTTCTGTTGAGTTGTATGTGAGTTGTTGTTGGTGTTGTTAGTGGGTGTGTGTGTGTTGCCTTTTTGTGTTTTTTTTTTTTTGTGTGTGTGATTGTTTGTGCAGTGGTCTTTGTTCCGACACGGCATACAAACCTTCGGTCCTTTTACAATAGGAAGGTAACTAGCGGCAGCTGGATAGGTCGTAAGCTTTCGAACAAGGGGTTCGGTAGTTAACTGCTTGTCCGACAGGCGCGCGCGCATAAGCGACTGGGGAGGTAAACAAATCACTTTTGCTTTCGGCCTGCTGGCGTGTGGACGTGTATCATCGCTCTCTGCCCGCTTCATCGTCGTTTGCTTTCGCATGATTGTGTTTTTCTTTTTCTAATTATCTAGTGAAACTGAATTGTAAGTACAATCATTTCATTGAATTCTTGTGAATTAAGGATCTTGGTGTCACCACGCCCTCCGATTACCCGAGTGCCGGGACTGAAGGGCGTAAGTGCGGGAATTCATTTTCCCAGAAATGATCCTCGTATTGTGTATGCTCGGTGCCGAGGGCGGGAGCACTCGCTCGAGCGTAGATTGGGTTGGAAATGTGTAGATGAAAATCGTAAGTAAAGTGCTCTTTCATTTTTATATTTTTTGACCTGTATGCCCGTTGCCGAACGAATGCGCTCGGCACGGAAACTTATTTAGTATGGAAGTGGAATCGCAAGTACAGTATTCATTTTTCATTTCATATATTATTTGATTGTAGCAATACTCATTTGGATCAGTTTCGAGCTTACCCGGAAATTGATCCTTCCCCCTTTTATTTTGAATGAAGTGAAATCGCAAGTGCAGTTCTTTTTCATTTTCATTTTTTATTGAGATTGCATTGTTTACTGGGATCAATGTTTCTGCTATTCCCGGGAATTGATCCTTCCCCTTTTTATTGTATGAAGTGAATCGCAAGCGCAGTAGTCTTTTCATTTTCATATATTTTTGATTGCATCAATTCATTATGGATCAAGGTTTCCCAGAAACCTTGATCCATAAAGTAAGGAATTGATCCTTTCACCCTTGCGCTCGGTACCTAGGGCGCAATGCGCTCGATCCGAGCCCTTATTCATTGTGAAGTGAATCGTATGCAAGATGCATTTTCATTTTATCCCTTATTATTGATTGCATCAATATTTATTTGGTTCAAGTTCCGCTCAGTCAGGGAATTGATCCTTATGCCCTTGCATTCGGGCCGATGGCACGATTGCTCTCGGGCTCTTATATTGTTGTTGGGTACATGGGTACTGTGCGGGGGTGGGGAACGAGAACCCCCCCCCGCTCAGCTCCCACAGTGGCCCTTCCCCTTGGGGGGGGGGAGGTTATCGGCGTTCTTCTCCTCGCCCGATCCGTCGAGCGCGGGGGAGGGCGCTCGGTGCCCGATGTACAATTGTATTAGGGGTCTTCCACTCGTTCGGAGAGGGCTCATCCCCCCGCGCGAGGGGACTTCCCCCCCCACTAATCGCTACTACTGTTATTTCCGCAGGTGCTACTGCCACGAGGGTGGACCTTGGTGAGGTATGGGCGTCCTTCCATTGCAGGGCGTGCTAGTGTCCAGGGGCTGCGGTTCTATGTCTGGGCCTACTGCGGTCACCCATGGAGTGGTGACCACGCAACCAGGTGACGACGTCCCTCCTCACCTTTGGTGTACTCGCCTCACGTGTAACAGTCTTGCCTACAGCCGCTGTGAAGTGCCGTTCGCCGTACCGAGAGGGGGGCGTGCCGCCGCCGCTCGTGGTTGCCGCGCTGCAGCGACCACACTTCCGCTGCCCTAGAGCTCGCCCCTGGACCTGCCGCCAGTACCAGGATGTTGCTGGCTGCTGCTCCACTTCCTGTGTTTCCGGTGCTGCCTGCCGTACCTGCCGATTCTGGGCTGACTGTCCATGCAGTTGCTGCGCTGGCTGTCCCTGTCGTTGCTGCGCTGGCTGTCCCTGCCGTTGCTGCGCTGGCTGTCCCTACCGATGCTGTGCTGGCTGTGCCTGCTGTTCCTGAGATGCCCATACCTGCTGATGTCGTCCCTGTTCGTGGTGGTACTACCCCAGACTTTGGTCTGTCTGTACAGGTGCGTCCGGGCCCTGTGGCTTCGGCTACAGCAGCCCCGGCTCCGCCCTGGATAGCAGATCTTACGTCTGTCCTGAGGAAGCTGACGAGAAGAGGAGGAAGGTGTCGTCGTCGTCGTCTTCATCTTCTTCATCGTCGTCGGCTGCCGCCTCTTCCCCTTCGACTTCTAAGGCTTCACAGCCGATGGAAGAAGAAGGTTGCCTCCTCCCTCCTAAGAAGGTCTCCCTCGGGAGCTTCTCGGGACCGTCTCACCTCGGTGGACGGGAGGGTTCCTTCCGCTGGTCCTCCTGCTCCTTCGGGAGCGGGGCCCGTCTCTTCTTCCGCAAGGAAGACGACTACGGGGACCAGAGGGGTAGGGACCGGCTAACACCGGTACTTCCTCGCCTGGTGTCAGTGGTTCTGCCACTGCATCAGGGTCCGTCTCGGCCTCTCGTTCGCGGGAGGTACCGAGTGTACGGTCGCCTACAGCGACCGTGCAGCCAGGAACCAGACCTCTGAGTCCGCTCAGCGTCAGGTTCACGGCACGGTAGCGGAAGACTGGTGACAGCCGCTTATGCGACTCTCACCAGACCAGCTCTCACTCTCGCGCGGAACAGCTGGCTACCCGGGGACGTGACGGTCCACGACCGACCACGGGCTGAGGCTGGAAGAGGGTCCTCCCGTTCGCCTCCGGTGCCAGCCACGGCTGGGGATTAACCCACCAGCGACGTGACGTGCCGTGAGGGACAAGCACCGGTCTCACTGTGACAGTGGAGCCTGCAGGTTTCGCCTGGACCGTCGCTCTCACAGAAAGCGAACGGGTACGGCAAACCAGCACCAGCTCTTCTGATACTCGAGATCGGGGGCCGCTGTGCTCAGTCCAGCCGTTCTCCACAGGAGACGGTTCGACCAGGCCTGCAGCTCGATCGCACCAGCGGTGGTTGACGATCGCCTGCAGCCCTCAAAGCCGCTGGTGCTGCCAGCGAGCAATGAGGGAGCGTCAGGTCTGCCTCTCCCGTACCTTCAACCTCCTCGGGTTACACCGGGAGGAGCGAGGTATTGAGGAGTGATCGTGAGGGGTGCGCCCATCATGATCCCACCACCACAACGCCCTACGTGCCAGGCACGGTTCTGGGACCGGCCAGGACGTATGCGCAAGTGGATGGGAAGACCGAGAGGGCTGTCGCTGTTCCCCCTTCTTAGGAGGAAGGTTCTCGGAAATGCTCTTGTTCGAAGGGCTTAACGGTCCCACTCTGCAAGATGCTGTGACTTCCGAGATCCAGAGGACTTTGTCGAGGTTACGGCGCTGATTCGTCAGCACAATGATCTCGGGGAAGGATCACGCTCCCACCAGCAGAGCCACGTCTCGGCTCGAGTCGTTTTGGGGCCCGAGAGGGAGGGAACCCAAATCGACGGTGGTCTGCCGCGATCGGAGCTTGCCGACTGGTTGAACCAGTAGTCTCTCGTCTCCGGACAAGAAGGCTCTCTCAGTTCTGGACGGTCTCGAACAAGCTACTTCACCTCCTCTACTGCGACAGAGGCGTTTCTACGTGTCTTCGGACACCGTATTTAAATACCCCTTCGGTCCTCCTGAGGTTTCGACCTCGACGAGGACTGGAATGAGTCGGAGCGGTATCGGCTCTCTCCTGTAGGTGTCGATTAGCCCCCACCCAGACGACGTTCACAGTGGAAGACGGCGTTCCCCCTCACCTGCTGCCGGAAGTGGGGGGGTGCCTGGCCAGCCATTGGCAACTTGGCAGCGCCACGGCGCCGAGACCTGGATTGTAGATGTCCTTCGGGAGGGAGATCTATTAACCTTCGAATCTCGGTCACCCCTCACCTCCAACCCGGTCCACAGCAGGCAGTATGTTCCAGGGGCATCGAATGGACGTAGCATTGAGACAGGAGATCAAGACCATGCTGAGAAGAGAGCTGTAGAAATCGGCACGGATCAGTCACCGGGCTTTTACAGCCGACTCTTCCTGGTGGAAAAGTCTACGAGAGGCTGGCGCCCGGTGATAGATCTCTCTCCCCTGAACCGGTTGGTTCGCCAGACCCGGTTCACGATGGAGACGGCACGCGCAGTGCTCGACTCTATAGGGAGAACGATTACATGCTTTCAGTGGACTGAAGGATGCGTATTTACAAATACCCATTCATCAGTCCTCCAGAAAAGTACCTCCGCTTCATCCTCGACGGGACGGTGTACCAGCTCAGGCCACGTTGCTTCGGTCTCTCAACCGCCCCACAGGTGTTCACGCGAGTGTTCACTCTGGTGTCTGCTTGGGCCCATTCACACGGGATACGTCTGATGGGGTATCTCGACGATTGGTTAGTCCTGGCGAGCTACCGCTCGCAGTTGCTACAGGACAGGGATCGACTGCTCGAGTCTGTCGCAATGTGGGGATCGTTCTGAACTTCGAAAAGTCCGATCTCGAGCACAAGCAGAGATGAAGTACCTGGGTATGCGGATCGACACGGTAGCAGGGCGAGTCTTCCCCGCAGACTCGCGGATCAGCAGAATTCAGGGAGGCAGCCAACCAGTTCCTGTCTCGGCAGGAACAGGTAGCTCAGCGATGGCAAGTCGTGATCGGACACCTGTCGTCACTCGGGAAGCCAGTCCCTAACGGGCGTCTTCACTGCGGTCTCTTCAGGGAGACTGAAGGAGAGTTGGTCACAGGCGACGGATCCCCCAAGCTTTCCATTGTCACGGACACAGGAGGTGAGGCAGGACCTAGCCGGGTGACTGGACGACAGGAACCCCTTAAGAGGAGTGCCTCTGCGCACTCTCCCCCCCGGGACATGCAGCTGCTCTCAGACGCATCGACCGAGGGATGGGGCGCACACCTTGAGAGTTGCGGACTTCAGGAGTGTGGTACGAGAACGACAAGCACCTTCACATCAATGTACTGAACTCAAGGCAGCGTTCCTCGCTCTCCAAGAGTTCCAGGACCGCTTGATGGGACACTCAGTGGTGTTGATGTACGTCAACACCACGGTGGTGGCTTACGTCAACAAACAGGGGGGGCCTAGTGTCTCTCCCGTTGTATCAGTTTGACTCGGCAGGTGCACGAGTGGGCCGAGGCGCACTCAATAGAGCTGTCGGCACGCTACATTCCAGGGAAGGAATGTAGTAGCAGACACGCTCAGCCGTCGGGATAGGTGATAGGGACCGAATGGTCTCTACACCAGGACGTGGCGGAAAGGCTCTTCGACCTGTGGCGGCGACCAGTCGAGGATCTGTTCGCCATCCGGCACAACAGGAAGCTCCAGGTGTTCTTCTCGGCCGGTTGCCGGATCCATGGGCAGCTGCAGAGACGCTCTTCAACACCCAGTGGCGAACCTCTTCGCCGTATGCCGTTTCCCCCAGTTCAGCCTGATTCGCAAGGTGATCAGTCGAGCACTGGTCATCCCGAATCTCAGGATGATCCTGATGGCTCCCAAATTGGCCACAGGCCATTTGGTATCCGGACCTGCTGGCTCTTCTCGCAAGAGAACCGAGAGAATTCCCCATTGGCACAACCTTCTCGCCCAGCCACACGTCGAGCGGATACCACCGAGCAGTCCAGTCCCTACGTCTTCCACGGCTGGCTGTTATCCACCATCCTTCTTGCGAACGAGAAAGCTTTTTTCGTAGCGCAGCAACAGAGATGGCTGGAAACGTCCGTCAGTCCTCTGCAGCTGTGTACCAGGGGAAGTCGGCCGTCTTCTGTGGTTGGTGTCGTAGACGGGGCCTATCTCCTCTCAGAGCCACTCTTCAGCAGGTAGCGGTTTTCCTCGTTTTTCTTCGCCGAGGAAGCTCTCTAAGTTCCCACAGTCAAAGGATACAGAGCCGCCTTGACGCTCGTCCTGAAACTGACGGGATTGGACATCTCGAAACTCGTTCGAGATCTCCTTGCTTAAGAGCAGCCTCCAAAGGTCTTGCCAAACCAGGGAACTCACAAGACCCTCTTCTTGCTGGAACTGGCATCGCGAAGAGAGTACGGGAACTTCATGCAGATAATGATGTGGATGAGATGTGGCTTTGTCCTGGGAGGACGCTACGGCGCTATCTGAAGAGAACTCGACACCTCGGGCCTGAGTGTCGACGCCTCTTCGTTAGCAACGGGGTCACCAAGAAAGAAGTATCAAGAACACTCTTTCGTCCTGGCTGCGTGAGGTCTTCAGGACGGGCGTATGAGGCTGATGGTAGTGACGACATCCGTACGTACCCGTCCGAGAGCTCACGAAGTCAGAAGTATTGGCCCCTCGTTGGCGTTTCGTAAGAACTTCTCCGTGGCGCAGGTATGGAGGCAGGGGTCTGGTACAACCAGACTACCGGCACCTCCTTATACCTCTTGGATATTGCCATAGTCCTTGGATCGGTTTCCTTAGGACCGTGGTGGCTGCTCAACACGTCGTCTAGCTAACCCAGACCCTAGCAGGCTGAACAGCATCGAGTCCTGGTGTGACTGTATGAATAGATAGTGAATGAGAAGTGACTGGCTTCTCTTTCTATCTTTTTTCTACCCCTCTACCTGTGGGTAGAGGGATACGGTCATACCCTGCTGGATAAGGACGAGATGCCGGTGAGCTATATGACAGAGCCCCATCCTATCCCTTTCACTAGGGATAGGAGCAGAATATCCACCACTTCCTTCTAAACAAGGGGGGAAGTGGATGCCTACAAGAGTCAAAACCATGACTTTATCTTTGCTCCTGTACAGGAACAAGTTCTTACATTGCTGGTACGAAGAGATACGCTTGCCTCTCTCTTAGTACTCGGTCCAGAGGTCTGACCATTGATCCTGCGGTGCACACCCCGATCAATCGGACAGAGGCTTGGATCCTCCCTCGCTCTTACGACCAGGGAGGCTTCCAAGGTTGGGCGAACACCAGTCTGTTCACAAAAGACTCAGATTCCACCCACCAAGAAGTGAGTCTTCCTATTGTAAAGGACCGAAGGTTTGTATGCCGTGTCGGAACAAATGACAATTTGTCCAAAATTGCATTTTTCCTAACTATACAACCTGAGGTCCTTTTACACATAGCCCCACCTCATGCCACCCCTCACTCTGCAGTTTTGCTTGGGCCAAAAGCAAAAGTGATTTGTTTACCTCCCAGTCGCGCGCTGCGCGCCTGTCGACAAGCAGTTAACTACCGAACCCCTTGTTCGAAAGCTTACGACCTATCCAGCTGCCGCTAGTACCTTCCTATTGTAAAAGGACCCTCAGGTTTGTATAGTTAGAAAAAATGCAATTTTGGACAAATTGTCATTTTATTGTGGTTGTATTCCTTGTTTGTTGTTTTGGTTGTTGTCCTGTGCTTGTGGTAGTGTTGGCAGCAGTCTAGTGAAGGTATTGAAATTCATCTTAGTTGTGTGTTATTCATTTGTTGTGTTGTTATTAAGTATGATGTTAATTTTTTTGGAGCTGTTGGGCCTGTGTTGGTGGATTTGTTGTGCTTGTGAGTTTCTGTTGAGTTGTATGTGAGTTGTTGTTGGTGTTGTTAGTGGGTGTGTGTGTGTTGCCTTTTTGTGTTTTTTTTTTTTTTTGTTGGTGATTGTTTGTGCAGTGGTCTTTTATTGTGGTTGTATTCCTTGTTTGTTGTTGGGTTGTGGGCTTGTGGCTGTTCCTTGGTTGTTTGTTGTTGTGTTGTTGAGCTGTGGGGTTGTGGTCCTTGGTTGTTGTTAGTGTCTCAGCTACCTCGACCAGCTGACAGCACAGCATAGCCTGGAGTATCTGGAGTTGGGTGAGTACATGTGTTTTCTTTTTTTTTTTTTGTCCTGCTTGTATTTTGTAGTGTAAAGAGGAAAGTGTGACTGAGGGTGGGTTTGGTAGCCAGGTAGGTTAAGTTTATGTGGGGGGGATTCGCCGCTTGCTTTTAAGCTTGTTATCCCACCATAACACCTGTCATTTTGCGTGGCTCCAGACATGCAGCATGGTGCATCCGTGGCGTGGTCGGCATGCCTTCAGGTCAATGACGTGGTCCCCCGATGTGGTTCTGATCCCACCAAGCACAGTGTTGAGTAATAAACTCAAGATAAATAATTCTATACATGTTTATTTAAGTTTACCATTTATTTTTATTGCTTGGTCTGTGATTTGCCACTGGCGCCTCTGTTGGTGAAAGTTGTAACTACTGGTTTTGTTGTTCAGAGAAGAGGATGAAGTAAAATGGCGTTGTAGCCTGTGAAATTATTATCGGCCTTTTACTCTAGCATCCTCCCTTATATTACCCATTTTTCCGCCGCCATGCATTTTTCGTCTCAACAGGTTATGGGCCCAGGCTGTAACAGACTCTATTTTGATGGTGATGAGGCAAAATACGAGTTATGGGAAGTGAAGTTCTTTGGCTATCTACGATTGCATTAGTTACTTGAAGTGGTTACCGGTTCCGGCTCCCCAAGCGCCGAAGATAATGCCAAAGTGTATGCCGAGATTGTGCAACTTTTGGATGATCGATGCTAAAGATGACGGGAAGAAGGCTATACAAGTTTTAAGGAATCATTATTTAGGCTGCAGTAAACCAAGAATTATAGCCTTATACACGGAGATGACATCTCTGAGAAAGTCTGAGGAAGAAAACGTGACTGACTACATTATCAGAGCCGAGACAGCAGCTAGCTAATTCTTTGAAAACTGCAGGTGAGACCATCAGAGATAGTTTATTGATAGCAATGGTTCTTAAAGGATTACCCCAGTGTTTCAAGACATTTTCTACGGTAATAACCGAGAAGGAGACTACAGTTAGCTTCAGTGAATTCAAGAAAGCCCTTAGATCTTTTGAAGAGACTGAAAGAAGCCAGCAAGTAGGCCTAGGCCTATATACAGGCGAAGATAGTGTTATGAAAATTTCCAGTAGGCCTAGCAGCACCAAGCCTTTCGGTAGTGGTAATATATTCACCGGTACTTGTTTTTCTTGTGGAAAGGTAGGTCACAGGAAGCCCGATTGCCCTAATAGACATAAGCAGAATTGGTGTGATCATCATAAATCTCGTTCTCATAATTCTGAAAATTGTAGTAGGGTTAACCCTAAACCAAGTGCTGCAAAGTGTGTAAATGATAAATGTAGGAATGTTCCATTTGAGGTACGATATGTTTTCCCTGTTATGTGTATCTCTTTGCACGGGGCTCAGGAAAAGACATAAGTCAGTTCCCGCTCATCCCTTGATCTGTAATCAACTCTTGTACATTAAAGGAATCAACTGGTCCCGAGTATGTCTCAACCTGCTTACATGGTGCAGTGATTCTCGTTCCAAAGCAGGACCTACAAGATGCTGAGACGAGGCCATCACAACACACCCAGGGGCACAGCAAGACGTTCCCCCAGGGGCACTGCAAGCAGGAATGCAACACCGGCACGCCGGCACCACGAGGGACGAGGACTTGTTATAAAACAGGCTTTGGTTTAGCCTCATGGCCAACAAGGAAGACCACAATGGTTCAGCCTCAGGCAGGTGTTAGGGCGATGTGCCCTGAGAAGTGTAGCTATGAGATGACACAAAGCAGTTTTCGAGAATGGTGTCGCTCTATGAGTGATTGGCTGGCCTTAGGAAACGTCTCAGGAGAGAATGCACTTATCAGTATCCTGTTTAAACTGTGCGATGAGAAGTTAACGATGGCTAATAGATACAACGCACTCAGAGGTTCAGTGGAACTCATTAACGGCCTCTGAGGCATTTGACAGACTGGAGGAGATCACGACGAAGTCTGTGAATAATAAGGCAGTGGCATGGGACAAGTTTTTCTCAGCGCAACAAGGCGATCAAGAAACCGCGAAATCTTTTGTGCATAGGTGCCAACAATTGGCCTTAGATTGTGGGTTTAAGTGTCCCCATTGTCGAGCTGATCTGAATGATTTTGTGTTAGTTCAGCGGATAACAAGTGATTTAAGCAATGTGGGACTTAAGCAAGAGATCCTACAGGATCATGAGGTTTTCAATACTGTGCAGAAATTGTTACGTAAATGTGAAATTTATGAATCCGCAGAAAAGGATAGTATTAGTGCTCGTGGAAGGGCAAACGTAGCTAGTTTGGTAAAAGGGGATGAGATAGGCTTAGGCCTAGTTGAAAGTGGGTTAGAAGGTGAAAGTAATTATTGCTAGCTATAGGTCTAATAATAGTGACAACGGGAACCACGGCCCGTGGCTGTAGTAGCTCGAAACTTACTGGTAACAGTAAGTCAGATACCAGGTGTAAAAAGTGTGGTGGTCGTTCTCATTGGCAGGGAAAATGTCCTGCTGATAACGTTAACTGTTTTCAGTGTGGTATTGTGGGGCATTTTGCTAAATTCTGTCGTCAAGGGGGGCAACAGCCCGCCAAAACGGCGCCTATTGTGGACGCGTCTGTTACGTCATGCACTGTTGCTTATCCACCTGCGAACAATCGCCAGGTAGGCCTATGTGGGGCAGTGGGGAAACTGCCGATGGTGAAAATAAAGGTTAAGCATGAGTTTTCATGTGAGTGTGTCGTTGTTGAGGCTGTTCCAGACACAGGGGCAGAAGTGTGTATAGTAAGGGTAGATTTGTTACCAAAATTGGGTTTGAAGGTACCTAATCTCTCTCGGTGTAATGTCATTGTAAATCACGCAGGGGAGAAGTCATTGAGAATATATGGGTCTGTTGATATGCTAATAGAAGTGGGTGATAAATCAGTGAGCACTAGTGTTATCGTTGTGCAAGGTGCTACCCGTTTTTATATGTCTTTAGGAGTGTGTAAATCACTAGGTCTAGTGCATACAAAGTTTCCCCATCATACTGTCGCTACCATGAATGACATCACTCGGAAACCCTCTGCATCGACTAACCCCCGCCAAACGCCTGAAGAAAACGTTCGCACACGGGTAGGGGGTGGTGGTCGTCAGCGCGAGATGCCATACGCTGCCACGGAGGAGAATGTCCCTAGGCTGAGGGACTGGCTACTGCAACGTTTTGCGAAGACTATGTTCAACGTTTCAAGAAACCCTCTGCCGATGATGAAAGGAGCCCCTCACCACATTCACCTGAGGGAAGGTGCCATCCCCTATGCATGTCATACACCTATACCAGTTCCTAAGCATTGGGGGTCCCTGCTGGTACAGCAAAGAAAAATGGTAAACCTCTCCCTAAACCCACTGAGTAAGGTGCTGCCAAGTACTGTTTTGAGTGTAGAGGTTCTTCAGTGTTGCGTATTAGTAGACACTGGGTGTTCTCAAAGCATCGCTCATGTTTCATGCTGTAAGGCATGGAACAAGTGCGCAGTTAGCATGATAACTGTGAGTGGGCAAGAATGGGTGTGTGAAGGAATGGGCGCCGTGCACTTGCAGCTCAGTAATGGAGCTACTGCCAGCATTTCTGTATGTGTAACTACTCTAATGCCACTCGGTTTTAAATTTCTTCTTGGCATGGATGGTGTGAGGGCTCTAGGAGGAGTCACTGTCGATACCCAGGGTGGTGTACGATTTGGAATGGAAGACACTCTTTTTTTCTGCAGCTGCTGATTTGAAGGTGGGGGTGGATGAGTGTGATTTTAGTGCAATTTATGATCCTGTGATTAAATGGAAATGGTCTGAGGGCAAGGAGCCTGGCGTCCTGGAGAATGGAGTAAAGGCATATTCTGTACCTCAGGAGGCAAAGGACCTGTATGAATCAGAGCTACAAAGATGGGTGAATGATGGCTGGCTGCTTCCTTATGATGAGAATAAATATGGACCAGCTAAGGGGCTTATTCCCCTCATGGCTGTTGTACAGCAAAATAAAAAGAAGGTGCGGCCTGTACTGGATTTCAGAGAACTGAATACGTACATTGATGCATTTACAGCAGACTCGGATGTGTGCTCAGACAAACTACGTGAGTGGCGCAGGCAAGGAGTGAATGTATCTGTAGTAGACTTGGCTAAAGCTTACCTGCAAATAAGAATCCATGAGTCTCTGTGGCCATACCAGACTGTATATTTCAAAGGCCAGAGGTATTGCCTGACTCGACTGGGGTTTGGCTTGAATATTGCTCCAATTGTAATGAAATTTGTTTTAAACTGTGTTCTCCTTCAGGACCCAGTTGTAAGAAAAGGAACATCAGCTTATATTGATGACATCTTGGTGAATGAAGATATTGTTAAGGCCAGCCATGTAGAGGAGCATCTTAGAAATTTTGGGCTAGTAAGTAAGCCACACCAAAGACTTGCTGAAGGGGCTCGAGCATTGGGCCTGAGAGTTAAGGGGGAGCAGGAGAGTTTTTTGGAAAAGGGACAATGACCTGGGCGATGCACCAAGACAATTGACTCTGCGAGCAGTGTTCTCATACAGTGGTAGACTGTTAGGCCATTACCCTGTTTGTGGATGGCTGCGAGTGGCGGTAGCATTCATCAAGAGAAGAGCCAATAAAGTCACTGAAGGATGGGACGACGTCATTAATGATGATTACATCAAAATGTGTTTGCAGGAACTTCTGGAGAAGGTTGAGAAGGATGACCCTGTGAGAGGACAGTGGAATGTCACCGGTGACAAATTCAAGATCTGGGTGGATGCTAGTTCTCTTGCACTTGGTGTTGCAGTGGAAGTAAATGGTTCCATTGTGGAAGATGCCAGCTGGCTGTGGAAAGATGACTCTTGCCACATCAATATGGCTGAGCTAGATGCAGTCATTAAAGGATTGAATCTTGCACTGGCTTGGAAGATACAAAAGTTGGAATTAATGACTGACTCATCTACTGTGCATAGATGGATTTCAGATGGACTTTTAGGAAAAAGGCAGGATTGAAGACTAAGGCTCTGCACGTGTTGAAATGCTCATCAGAAGAAGACTAGGAATAGTCTTGTCATTGATAGAAGAGTGTGACCTTCAGCTGTCTATTACACTTGTGTCTTCTGCTAATAATGAAGCTGACAGTTTGACACGTGTACCTCAGCGCTGGCTGAGGGACCTTGGTTCATGTCACCAAGATGCAAAACTTGTGTGTGCTTCTGTTGTCCCTGCCATTAGTGATGGAATTAACCCTTAAACGCCGACTGGACGTATTTTACGTTGACATTTTTTGTCTCTCGGGTGCCGACTGGACGTATTTTACGTCGACATACAAAAGTTTTTTTAAAAATTCGCGGAAAAATACTTTTAGAGGCCTACCACAGCCGAAAACTCTTGAATCACGCGCCTTGGGGGATGCTGGGAGTTCACGGATCAAGGTGTTGTTTTGTTTACAATCGTTACACAGGCGCGCAAGTGCGAATTTCTTTCTTGCCGCACTAAAAAGTATCTGTGACACATCTCGGAAATTATTTCGTCACTTTGACATAATTTTTGTACCATTTTAAATTAGCCGTTACATGGAGTATTATATATGAAAATGTGCGCATTTTTATGTAAAATGCAACAATAAAATACTCATGATTGTAGCTTTTATCGGTTTTGAGATATTTTCATATAAATAACGATAAGTGCCAAAATTTCAACCTTCGGTCAACTTTGACTCTACCGAAATGGTCAAAAATCGCAATTGTAAGCTAAAACTCTTATATTTTAGTAATAGTCAATCATTTACCTTAATTTTGCAACAAATTGGAAGTCTCTAGCACACTATTTCGATTTATGGTGAATTTATGAAAAAACTTTTTCCTTACGTCCTCGCGGTAACTCTTCCGAAAAAATCATACATGCGATTGTGGTAATGTTTGCACCATTTTAAATTAGCCGTACATAAAAGTTTTATATATGAAAACGGTGTGCGCAATTTCCATGCACAATACAACTGAAAATAACCCATTATTGTAGCTTTTATCAATTTTGAAATATTTTCATATAAAAAAGGATAAGAGACAAAGTTTCAACACACACTTCGGGACACAGTCAACTTTGACTCGTAGTGGCCGAAATGGTCAGAAAAACGCAATTGTGTCAAGCTTAAAACGGCTTATATTCTAGTAAATATTCATCTTTTACCTTCATTTTGCAACAAATTGGAAGTCTCTAGCACAATATTTCGATTTATGGTGAATTTATGAAAAAAATAACATTTTCTTTACGTCCGCTTCGTAAACTCTTCCGAAAAAATCATACGTGCGATTGTGGTAATGTTGCACCATTTTAAATTAGCCTTCACATAAAAGTTTTTATATATGAAAAATGTGCGCAATTTCATGTAGAATACAACAAAAAATAATTGAAGGTTGCAGCTTTTCCCATTTTTGAAATATTTGCATATAAATCACGATAAATAGAAAAAGAAAAAAAAACCACGTTCGGTCAACTTTGACTCTACCGAAATGGTCGAAAAACGCAATTGTAAGCTAAAACTCTTACAGTGTAAAATTTCAGTCATTTATCTTCATCTTGAAACAAATTCGAAGTCTCTAGCACAATATTTAGATTTATGGTGAATTTAAAAAAAAAAAACTTTCCTTCCCTCTGCGTGCGGATTCTCCGCCACAAATCTCCGAAATGCGTATGTCCCATTCTCGGAATATTTGCTTCGTTTCATATTAGGCATTTCAAAGAGTTTTATATATGAAAATGTGCGCAATTTCATGTAGAATAAAACGAAAAATATTTGAAGGTTGTAGCTTTTCTTATTTCCGAAATAATTGCATATAAAAAAAAATATATATAAAAAAATTCGACATTTGGTCAACTTTAACTCGTCAGATATGGTCGAAAACTGCATTTGTAAGCTAATACTCTTACAGTATAGTAATATTCAATCATTTTTCTTCATTTTGAAAGAAATTGGAAGTCTCTAGGACAATATTTAGATTTATGGTGAATTTTTGAAAAAAATATTTGTTTACGTCCGCGCGTTACGAATTCATGCATTATTTTGTGACAATATTTTCTCTGTGTTGCTTTTATCGTTTTACAATGTGTTATATACCAAAATGATTGCAATTTAGTGTACATTACAACGAAAAGAAAGTAACTTGTTACCTTTAACCGTTTTGCGCACAGCGCGATTTGAATACAATTATATATGAAATTTCGTTTTTGCGCTATCATATATTGCATTATTTATATATGATAATGATAATATTTTTCATTTCTGATGGTTGCATACTAAACTTCAGCCAATGACAAAAAAAGGAGCCAAAAATGAACTCTTAATCTTGAAATCTAAGCGCACTGTGATTTTTTGAAAAAATATTTTTTCCGCTTCCACGCTCACTCTGAAACACCTCCGGCACACGGGAGACATTTTTTTTTTTTACCGCTTCGGCGTTTAAGGGTTAAGGAGATCCATCATGCTGCTGGTCACCCAGGTGTGAGAAGAACTTTCTATTTTGTGAAGAAAGTCCATCCAGGAGTTACCAGGCGGCAAGTACAGGCTGTTGTCAAATGCTGTGAGGCATGCCAGTCAATAGACCCGGCCCCAGTGAAGTGGCAGAAGGGTAGTCTGGAAGTGGATAGAGTGTGGCAGAGAGTTGGCATGGATATTACTCACTATGATGGATGGCTGTATCTTACTTTCATTGATTGCGGACCATCTCGATTTGCCATCTGGCGTTGGTTCCATTTTCAGACCAGTGAGAGCATCATCGGGCAACTTGAGACAGTGTTCTATGAACGAGGAGCGCCGGAGGAACTGTTAACTGACAATGACACTGCTTTTCGCAGCAAACTATTTGCTGACTTTACAAAAAAGTGGTGTGTGCATCTTAATTTTAGATGTGCTTATGTTCCATCAGGAAATGGTATAGCTGAGAGATGCCATTGAACTCTTAAAGTCATTGCTGCAAGGAAAGGCTGTAGCATTGCAGAGGCTGAGTATCTGTATAATTTGATGCCTCGTGATGACTGCGACTCAACGACTGCCCCTGTCAGTATGCTGTATTCTTACCCTGTGAGGGTCCGAGGAGTGGATCCATGCTCAATGAACAAAGTGGCAGTGAGTGGCCCCTACAAAGCAGGTGATGAGGTGTGGGTAAAACCATCCAACATGCGATGCAATATGCAATTTGAAAGAGGCAAGGTTACGAGAGTTTTGTCAGAACAAGCTGTTGACGTCAATGGAGTTCCACGCCATGTTAGAGATCTTCGTTCGTGTTCTTCACAAGGATTGATATTGAGTGAGGAAACTACTGATGCTGAGGATGAGGAGCTTCTTATACAGCTTCCTGTTCATGAAGATGAGGGGGAAGAGGAAGATTCAGGCACTGTTGCTGAGTGCAATGCGATTTCAAGACATTCAACAAGGGAGAGACGTAAGCCAGAGTATCTTGATGATTATGACACTGACACAGATTCATCTAGCATAGTAAAATGTTCTGTAGATTATTGTTACAGGGTTACTGATATACCTAGAACATATGATGAAATACAAGGCAAGGTTTGTAGCAAAAGGCTATTCACAAATTCAAGATTATCAGGAGACTTTTTCTCCAACAGCCCGTATTACCTCAGTACGCATGTTAATGCAGTTTGCTATACAGTATGGTTTTATGGTACACTAAATGGATGTAAAGACTGCATATTTGAATGCAGATATTGATTGTGAAATTTATTTAACTCGGCCAGAAGGCTTTATTAAAAATGGTAAGAATGGTGAAAAACTCTATAGTAATGAAAAAGTCATTGTACGGCCTTGAGCAAAGCGGCCGCAACTGGAACAATCTTTTACATAATTTCCTCTTATCTAACAACTTTGAACAATCTTTTGCAGATCCTTGTGTTGACACTAAATGTGAAAATAATGCGAGAGTAATAATTATCATTTGGGTTGATGACATATTGATTGCTACTAATTGTAAGAAAGTCCTAGATGGTGTGAAAATTCCTTTATGTAATAGATTTAAGATGAAGGACTTGGGAAAATTAAATTGGTTTTTGGGTATGGAATTTATATTTGAGGAAGACTGTATTAGAAGGAACCAGTGTAATTATCTGAAGAGAGTTCTTGATAAATTTCAAATGTCAGATTGTAAATCAAACTGTACCATGTGATCCAAGTGTAAATAATGAAGTGTTTCTTGATTCTGAAAAGTTAGCAGATGCCAAGCTTTATAGAGAAATTGTTGGTAGTCTTATTTACATTATGATGGGAACAAAACCTGATATTTGTTTTGTTGTGACTAAGTTATCACAATATATGTCTAACCCTTTCAAAGTAGATTTTAGTCTAGCAAAATATGTCCTGAGATGTTTAAAGGGTACTTTGCATTGATTTAAAGTTAATCTTGAGTTTAAGTGGGGGTGTTGAGTAATAAACTCAAGATAAATAATCCTATACGTGTTTATTTAAGTTTACCATTTATTTTTATTACATTGTCTGTGATTTGCCGCTGGCGCCTCTGTTGGTGAAAGTTGTAACTACTGTTGTTGTTCAGAGAAGAGGATGAAGTAAAATGGCATTGTAGCCTGTGAAATTATTATCGGCCTTTTACTCAGGCATTCTCCCATATATTGCCCATTTCCGCCGTTATGCATTCTTCGTCTCAACACACAGCGTGGGTCCCCAGGTGGTTTGGGAACATACAGAGCAATAGCGCTGCTCCCCTGAGACCCATTTACGATGACTCCCGCCGAGTTGGCCATCGGGTGTATGAAACACCAAGCAATGGGTATGCGGCATCAGTTCTTCTACCAGACAGGCAGCAGCACCATCAGAATAATAACACAAATAAGACATATGCAAACAACTATATAGTTGAAAATAACTTATATTCAAGGGAAATAAATAAAAATTAATATGCAACAACATAATTAAACAATAACAGTTTTTCAATTAACTCAAACAGATATCAGTACTGTAAAGACAACGCTTTTTCCTATTTTTTATTGTATTCAATCAAGTCGTGTTATTCTTACTTCCATCCAATAGAGCATTCCGCGGCCTTTCCGCCGATGTATAACACGTAATTCCATTATTTGTATGTCTTATTATCTTTAAATGTGTTTGTAAGAAAGCACAAATCTACTGTCTCAGAGTCATTTCTGCTTTCAGTGCAAGATTGTACTACTTATACATCTGCACCTTTCTATGTCAACCCAGTTCGTCTGTTAATAAATCATCAGTACCAAGTTACTTGTCTTACTCTCTGGTCCTCATAACTAGTGGCCTCCCGGAGTTGGTGACACAGCGGTTTAGGCCCAGCCTTTAACGGACTAATTACGGCTGCTCACCTTCAGAGAACCTTTAGCGGACTCAATACGGTGTCATAGTTTAAGTCTCTGAAAACTCCATTGTGAGGACAACACCAACGCCATTAACGGACTAATCACGGTACAGCTTCCCAGTGTGTTTTGGCGTTTTTTCGAGGACAGGTAGCTGGGTACTGGTCAGTCAACACAAAATTCAGGCGGCGGTCCAGAAACATCCACCTGACGTCTTGGCCTCCTTCGCCTCACCCAGGGGACGCCAGATATTTTCTCTACCCGCCAAACCTGCGGGCCTAATCAGTTCTTCCCCCCGCCGCCACTGCCACACCTGCGAGTTCTCAGGCAACCTCCTGATGTAGGGCTGATGCCTTTGTATAATAAGGCGCCATGGTAAGTTATTTAGACCTGCGATAATTTACGCTAAGGTAGGTTTGTTATGACTCTCCATCCTCTTGAAGTATCTTGGATTTCGATGCTAATTTCTAAGTCAGTATCTTTTTTGGGTATGAAGGCGGAGATGTTTCAACCTCATGATGATAATTTCTAAGTTCATTCAGTATCTTCTTTCTGGTGCGAGGTTCTATTGTGAAACACAGAGTACAAAAAAATATCTGTATTCTTGCTAAGTCTGCATTGTGCAGATCAGATAAAAATGTACAGGTCTGCCAATGATGCTGGCTAATTAAAGTCTGACTACAATCTGGTTTACAAATCATAAAGTGAGCAGACAGTAGCTCGAACATACGAACATACACACAGATGACATAGATTACAAGTCATGTAGGTTACCTGGGTTATAGGTCAGTGTGGTTGTCTCAAGCAGGAAGCTTCGACAACCGTTTACAAAACAATAGATTTGAGGACCACAAATGATGGCAAACCAGACACTGACTGATACAACAGGTCGTCTTAGCCTACTTTATCTTATGTGGTCTGATCACATTCCTGCAAGCAAACTGGTTGACCTCTTGGGTCACTGGTTTTAATTAATCATAATTTTAGTTTTTATATATGGAATAACATTCCATATTTTTATATTATGTAACACTTACATAAATGCTCGGTCGGCTACAAAACCAAACACTGAACATTACTCAAGCTTGACTTGCATTTGATTTATAGGAGTGTGATACAGACACTATGGTGAATATATAGATATATAGAAAATACTTATAAGTAAAAAAATTTCATGGTGTACACAAATACAGATTCATGTAATAAGATATAAGACATATGCATATGATAATATTCGTAAATAATAATGATCACGTGATATATAATGATACAGTTTTACACTTCAACTCATGAAGATACATATGCTACAGAAAATACTAGTGTACTCATGATAATTGCATAACATAAAGATTTACATCATATTTTAACTGATAAAAATCATATATGAAGTGATAAAAAACATATATTAACTGATATATTAACTGATATACTTACTGACATACTAACTGATATATTAACTGATATATTAACTGATATACTAACTGATATACTAACTGCAGTTATTGGTAAGATACAAGGTAACAGATTGATTATAGGCTGCCTGATTTATTTATACATATATATCTATATATATATATATATATATATATATATATATATATATATATATATATAATATATATATATTAATATTATATATGTGTGTGTGTGTGTATAAATAAATCAGGCAGCCTATAATCAATCTGTTACCTTGTATCTTACCAATAACTGCAGTTAGTATATCAGTTAGTATATCAGTTAATATATCAGTTAGTATGTCAGTAAGTATATCAGTTAATATATCAGTTAATATATGATTTTTATCACTTCATATATGATTTTTATCAGTTAAAATATGATGTAAATCTTTATGTTATGCAATTATCATGAGTACACTAGTATTTTCTGTAGCATATGTATCTTCATGAGTTGAAGTGTAAAACTGTATCATTATATATCACGTGATCATTATTATTTACGAATATTATCATATGCATATGTCTTATATCTTATTACATGAATCTGTATTTGTGTACACCATGAAATTTTTTTACTTATAAGTATTTTCTATATATCTATATATTCACCATAGTGTCTGTATCACACTCCTATAAGTCAAATGCAAGTCAAGCTTGAGTAATGTTCAGTGTTTGGTTTTGTAGCCGACCGAGCACTTATGTAAGTGTTACATAATATAAAAATATGGAATGTTATTCCATATATAAAAACTAAAATTATGATTAATTAAAACCAGTGACCCAAGAGGTCAACCAGTTTGCTTGCAGGAATGTGATCAGACCAGATAAGATAAAGTAGGCTGGTTGTCTGGAACTGTGTAATGGGCGAAAAGTTGTTCGAAACGCTAGTTAAATGTGCAGTGGGTATATCCTTAGCTATGTATTCCATATATAAAGTATCAGCAAAGGATCAATATCTATATAAGTATCATAGCTAAAGTATCAGTAAATAACAGTATCACAATCATTGTATATCTATTAGCATGCTTATTTGAAGAATACAGAAGTTAATCAATGAATCAATATATATCTGTGCTTGTATGTACTAGGAATCTATTTAGAGTGCCCCTAGATTAATCACTTAGATTAGTCATTTATGTTAATCGTTTGTATTAAGTGCACATATATTGATCATAATTATATGAATCATATATCATATATATATATATATATATATATATATATATATATATATATATATATATTGATTCATATAATTATGATCAATATATGTGCACTTGATACAAACGATTAACATAAATGACTAATCTTAGTGATTAATCTAGGGGCACTCTAAATAGATTCCTAGTACATACAAGCACAGATATATATTGATTCATTGATTAACTTCTGTATTCTTCAAATAAGCATGCTAATAGATAGCTATACAATGATTGTGATACTGTTATTTACTGATGCTTTAGCTATGATACTTATATAGATATTGATCCTTTGCTGATACTTTATATATGGAATACATAGCTAAGGATATACCCACTGCACATTTAACTAGCGTTTCGAACAACTTTTCGCCCATTACACAGTTCCAGACAACCACCTAGAGCCAAATGAAATGCCCAATTCCAAATGGTTAAAAACAAGGGGAAATTGTCTGGGCAGGGTCCGACGTTCTATTTTGCGCCCATACTTGTTCTCTGCATCCTGTGCCATACAAATACGTTCACGATGAATAAAATCATCCCCAGCATGAGTCCTGCGCCAGCAAACACAGAGTTGAATACCCACCTTGGTCGTGATTATTGGAAGTTTGTTCCTTTGTAGTCAATTCCCACAGCCGCTGGACCATTCCGCATTAAAAACAAAATTAACGCTGGGATACGGGTGACGGTCCAGGAAAACCACGAAATAAGCTTGTTCACTTATGATGGTGCTTATTCCCTTCACATTGTAGGCGGTCGTTACTCCACTGCAGTCGTCCGAAGCGACGAACGGGTTTTGAAGTTGTAGACGATCTGTCCGGGCATGCGATGTGAAACTCTCGTACTGCAAGGTGTAACCAGGTTCCGTTAATCAGCCTGTAAGTGAAATTATACTTGTCACAAGGGCAAAGTAAATTCAGACAACGTCCAAATATGGGAGGGAGAAAGCCGTTAAGGACTAGACTTAACCCAAATGAATTCGCTGACAAACTTTTTTTATCCATGGCATTATAACAATGAGTGAACCTATCCAGGTCATTGATGACCGTAAAAATATCCATGTTAACAGATATCAATACGAATCCCAAAGAAAATTTGATATTACTGGTAAGTAAGTTACTAGACAAAGTAGTGGGAAACGGAGCTATTTGTAAGATTGCCAGGCAACATAAGAATCAAAGAGGATATTAATCATGATTCTGTAATTCACTATGCTTACTGAAATTAAGCTGTGATAAAATCCGATCCCATGTGCCCCTAACAAAAGGTTCATATTCAAGTTTCTCGCGCGCATCCTCTGAGGTTAATTTTTAAAACTTTAATAGGCAGGAGATGCAACGAAAGAACCCACTATGTAACTAATTTCTATATAAACTGGGTTTTTCAAGAAAATGTGACATTTTCCCATGAATGTGATCTACTTGAATTGTAATATGCTAATGTTGCAAGTAAATATTTCATATCCATAAAATGATACTACTAAAATGTCCGTTTACCAATGTCATAAGCTGATTTATTGACTCTAATTGTCTATGAAGTTCAGAAAAAATTAATTCATTTTGATGTTATAGAAATTCTATTCGCTTATTTTGTTCATTAATTTTAAAACGATTGCAATTCTTTAAATGACTTGCATTGATCACCGCGGATAGACACTTGTACCTAACGACCTGCCTTGCCCATGAGAAGTTCACGAGCTAAGCATTCCACTCCAGCTGGCTTGTTTTGCAAACACAAGACAACAACAGATGAAGCCTGTGCAAGCGGGTTATCGGGGTTAAATGGAACAATGATGCATGTGCGATTTATACGATGATTCAGCAACACGCGCTAGGCAGGAGACTGCGCTCAGCCAGCTTTAAGAGTTAGTTACTCGCTGTAATAAATATGACTTTAGTACTTTCAAATGATAGCCATGTATAAATTAGGTATTTTTTGTTTTAATACTCCACCCACACGAGAAGAATGTCTGAAAAAACAGTACCAAAATTGAACAATATAATATTAGTTTCATGTTGGAAACCTGCAAGATTGTAAAATATATGTGATTACTTATGTTAAATTAGATATTCTTTATTCAAAACTAATGAAAAAGGCTTCCATACAAATTTTATATATATTATTTACCCTGTAAGATCCATATAGGATTATTCACATAGATATACATTTTCACTTCTAGACTTCCCGAATAAATTTTTTTTTTTTCTTTCATTGACTACGAATATAAACCATCGGAACAGACAGTATGCCAGTAGGTTTAGGTATGTGTTTGAACTTTTAGCTTATTTGTCGTTAATATCCCTAGGATACTGAATGGGCTACTAAACTTAGGCGTTAAGTTAGAGTTCAAACCTTTACGCATATATATTTGGATATTTTATAAACACCTACTGCATATGGTTACGTTTTGTTTATTGATTTTATCGTGATTCCTTTTCATTATAATTTGTAACCCTTCCAACTTCTTACGGAGCATATTATATCGACTCATACTTCTTTATATTTGATAAATTAATGGTTGGCCTGAATATGTGGAAAAGTGTTCTAGCAGGTGTACCTACCGTATAAGGCTACTTGTGGTATCATTTCTATAGATACAAGATATGAATGATAAAGGTATTTAAAACCGCGAGAACCGCTATAATTCAGTCCGGATCCAATATCCCGAGTGTAACTCGTAAGACATTGACACTTTCTTATTTATACATTCTACCAAACCGATTGACTCTGGGTGATAAAATATGGTATTGGTTTTCTTAATGCAAAGGAAGACATTAATTTACACCACCCGAGTCAGAGATTATCATGTGTTGAATTCCGTGTTTACTGATGTAGCACTCATAAATATTCCTAGCGCACTCAATTGCGGTGTTTGTTTTTTAGTGCTATTAATCCTATATAACGTGTCAAGGCAACTATTAACACTGAGAGGTGTTTATTTCCTCTGTCAGACTCGTAAAACCCTGTTAATAAATCATATGTGTATTCTTTCAAAGGATTGATTTGGCACGGGATAGGGCCCTAAACTGACAGGTGTCTTAGTGTGTCCCTTGTTTGCATGACACATGTGACAATTAGTTATGTGCTTTTTATATCTGTAAGCATTGTAGGCCAGTAAAATAGTGATTTGGCTTTCTGTGACATAATAGAGAACCCTGGATGACCATGTAATGGATTGGAATGCAACCGGTTTAGGACGATTGGTATGAAAGAGATTATTACTACTACCTCGTTGTTAGTCACCTGCTGTGTTCCTCGGGTTTTCCTCGTCACCGACCTACATATAATATTACCTTTGATTACATAATTCTGCTACACATACTTTAAATATACCTTTGCTTTAGGATTTCCGTTTAAAGCATTTATTGTTTTGCTTAGCTGTTGACCCTTGCTTTGTTCAGTTTGTAACAGTTCAGCGCTCCAACCCATGTCTTCAATGTTCACGATCTCTTGGGTTAATGAATTTTATTGTTCAGATACGGTCTTAACAATAGGCACGGATGTTTCTATATCTTTTAGTCCAACTAATGGTTCCTTACAGGATGGTGCGGGATTGCGGGATAATGCGTCAGCTATGATATTTGCTTTTCCATTGGCTCCAAAGACCTGAATGATCACATGCCACTGAGTTCCTTTGGGACTGAGATTAAAGCCTCTGAAAAACTCGGTAAGGGACTTATGGTCAGTAAGGACTTTAACAGGATAGCCGTAGATTATGAACTTAAAATGTACCAGTGAGTTAACGATACCTAGCCCTTCCTTGCCTATTACTGCATATTTACTTTCAGAGGGCTTTAGTTTACGTGAATAAAAAGCTATAGGAAAGAACTGTTTATCATATTGCTGAAGTAGTACCCCTCCTACCCCTTGGTCTGAGGCGACTGTTACAATAAAAAAAAAAATTCCTTATTAAAATCAGGGAATTTTAAGATAGGTGAACTGCATAATTCCAATTTTAAGATATCGAACGCCTGTTGATGCTTTTCAGACCATAATAAATCTACGCCCCTTTTCGTAAGATCTGTTAAATGAGCTGCTGTGATTGACGAGTTACATATAACCTTACGATAGTAATACCCACTACAGCGCAAAAGTGCTGTATCCCCCTTACATTAATAGGTACCGGAAAGTTACGAATAGCCGACACCATACCATGGACTACTTTAAGACCTTGACTAGACACATAAAACCTAAATAAACATGTTCGGTTTTTAAAACTCACATTTAGATATTTTACTCTGAGATTATTTTGTCTTAGTCTCTGTAGCACTAGCTCTAGTTTATGCGAATGTACTTCTAAGGTATTAGAAAAGATTACAAGACCAGCCATATAGGCATGTAGGGTATCCCCTAAAAAAGTCTCCAAACCCTATATTAATCATTCTGGTGAATGTAATTGGGGCGCAACGTAAGCCGGAGGCATACATAAAAATTGATAATGTCCCCTGAGTGTGCTGAAGGCGGTGTATGAGGTACACTCACTTAGCTAATGGTATCTGGTGAAAGCCTTTAAGTAAGTCCAAACTGGTGAAAATTTTATTCTGACCTAACAAAGATAAGATATCGTTGGTACATGGCACTGGAAAACGATCGGGAATCGTTTCCTCGTTTAAGCGACAGAAATCTACGCCGATACGCCAAGACCGATCTTTTTTAGGCATGACGTGTTAAGGGAAAAATTATATGGGTATTGATTTCCTAATGACTCTTATTTCTAACATTTTTTCAACTTCGTCATTTATCTTATTTTGAAATTTCATTGGGAGCCTATACGAAGGTACATATATAGCTTTATGTTTGTCCTTCGACCGTATTTTGTGTTCAGTGACATCCGATTTCCCCCAGAGATCACTCGCTAGTGGAGAAACATCATGATATTCAGATAAAAGATAAAAAAATTTCTGCTGAATCACCTCTGCTGGAATGACTTTACTGATTTTACTTTAGATAGAGTATAAGGGGGATTCATCTACTACTGGTTGGGCATGATTAAATTTAGCAACAGTAAAAAATGCGATATTTATAACTTCCATATCCACGATATATATATATAGGTTTTGTGGATCACTAGATTGGTATTCGGATGGTTACAGACTTCAATATTAACTTGTTGATGTGAGTCAACAGTGTATAGTGCTTTCTTCACGGAAATCGTTATATTTCAGAGGGTCAGGAAGGGTTAAAATTTCAGATACCAGCAAAGTCTTTTTACACGCAACAAGATATTCGAGGGTGCATACGTCTCGAGATTTTGCGTGCAAACTGCAACTGCGGGTGTGGGAGAATTCTGTTGGGTTGCTTGAACAATGTCACGATTTATGAGACAAGTGATTGGTTCCTCTATATAAGTTATTATTTGATTAACTGTCTCTTTTTGTCCAAAACGGATTTTAATGTGTTATAAGGTTGATAGAATTTTCCTTTGATAAACACACCTTATTTGGCAGGAGGTAAGATAATGTTTTGTATACCCATAGATGGATATCTTACAATTACACTAGATACAGATCAATGTTTTTTATAACTATAAAGGTATCTGTAAGCGTGCGCTTATCCGCCCTGTACTGAGTCTGAGTTACGCTACGATAATTAACTCGTTATTGCCAATTACTGAAAACCGTACTCCAAACTTCTCGATAGGGAAGTTCGAACAACAACAGTGAGTCCGTAAATACAGGATATTACATGGACTAAAGGAACGAAAACAGTGTAAATGGCTGATATTCTAATTTTACGGCACGTACAGTTGGGCGTAATCCCCCACTACTTATAATAACTTATATTAAAACTACGGGAACCTGCTCTAATTACTTGATACGGTCGTGTAATTCATAGGAAAATTCCTTTTTAATTCAAAAAGGTGTTTGGCATGAATGATCCGACATCACTCTCCCCCCTCCACTAGAGTCGCTTATGTGGAATGTGCTTTGCTTTCAACACTCGGCAGATTTTGACTGACCCTGACCGTTATACTAGATGGCACAGTAAGCAATTTTGCTGAAGCACGATTTGTTTGTTTCTGATTTTTAGCAGATTTACTGTTTACCTGTTTCTTTTTATAATAATGAGGATTCTTCTCTTTATTATCATCGACAACCTTTTGTGTGTTTTTAGCATTATGTTGCTGTTGGTTACGTATAAAGCAACGAACGTAAGAATGACTGGAACTATTATGAATTGAGCGATTACTATTAAAACAAGAGATCCCTACTGCGTTATTATTAACTACATGTACTTGCTGTGGTTTACTTTCATTCTTTGCTAAAATTTGAAATAGTGAGGGATCCAGGTCAGCGCATTTAGACATATTTTTGTTAATTTGTTTATATGAATGTTAAGTACGTATGTTAACCTAATGAAAGTTTTTACAGACATGTTATTCCTTGCAATCCAGCCGTATTTTTTTAAAAGTTAAGTTGAGTCATAGAGATTCGATTTTTTCTAAGCATATAACTAAAAAAACTCAAGGCTAAAACTGCCATCGGGACCTTGCAAAGGAGCCATTATTGTTCTGACCCGAAATAGTGTTACCTCTAATTTATTCAGATTTGTACGGATGTTCCACTTGTTTTTGTGTGTTTTCTTATTACTACGGTACCTAACAACCCTATCCATGCATCTGTATAAATACAGACGTCCACTGCGTAAACGCATATTCGATGTTTAATATTTGTTACATACAGAATTAATAATCACCCAAAATGATAAGATCAACACAGTATCTGATTATATTTCAGGAGAACTTCTGGAAAAAATAAAGTTGACAAAAACTCAAAGATAAAAACTCGCAGTAGCAAAGTCCCAATGATGTAGATAATTTCTGTAAAAAAGTAAGATTAAGAATGTCTCGTAACTTCAGCCACAGGAACAACGAAATTCGACCTGCAAAGGAAACACTC
Source organism: Macrobrachium nipponense (assembly GCF_015104395.2). Lineage (NCBI taxonomy): Eukaryota > Metazoa > Arthropoda > Malacostraca > Decapoda > Palaemonidae > Macrobrachium > Macrobrachium nipponense. Next base: position 118,197,195 of record NC_087200.1, on the reverse strand, counting down.
AAAAAGTTACTCCAAATGAATAAAAAAGGATTGTACTTAGCTTGATTTTGTAGGAAGTCACGGCGTTTCGATAACAACACGGCCTTGGCCCTCCTTCTCTGTTTAGCGGATGACCCTTGTTCTTAGCATTGTTTGTTTGTTGAATGATTCGTTTCTTGCTGGTCCTTGATAATCCGATGCTGCAGACGCGTCCGGTTTGTTTCTTGAAGTGCTGGAAACGCTCAATAATGATGATACACCCTCTCTCGAATGATTCTAAATGAGAGACATCTCTTTTGGTTAGGACGAAGCTTGCGTTGCTGTAGGAAGCAGACACGTCCGGTTTGTTTCTTGAAGATATGCACTGCTGAAGACGCTCACTAAACGATGATACAGTTTCTTGTATAATTCTTAATGTAAGACACCTTACGTTGCCATAAGAGACACTAAGTTGCTTGAAGAATCTCTTGCTTTCGCCGTCGTTGACTTCTGATATGATACATTATTCATTATTCTTCAGAAGATGAAGAGTTATCGCTGGAGGCTGCCACCAAATATGTAGGGCTGATGCCTTTGTATAAGGTGCCCTGTGAGATTATTTAGACCTGTGATAATTTACGCTAAGGTCGGTTTGTTATGACTCTCCATCCTCTTGGAGTGTCTTGGATTTCGATGATAATTTCTAAGTCAGTATCTTCTTTGGGTATGAAGGCGGAGATGTTTCAAACTCATGATGATAATTTCTAAGTTCGTTCAGTATCTTCTTTCTGGTGCGAGGTTCTATTGTGAGTACAAAAATATCTGTATTCTTGCTAAGTCTGCATTGTGCAGATCAGATAAAAATGTACAGGTCTGCCAATGATGCTGGCTAATTCAAGTCTGACTACAATCTGGTTTACAAATCATAAAGTGAGCAGACAGTAGCTCGAACATACGAACATACACACAGATGACATAGATTACAAATCATGTAGGTCGCCTGGGTTATAGGTCACTGTGGTTGTCTCAAGCAGGAAGCTTCGACAACCGTTTACAAAACAATAGATTTGAGGACCACAGATGATGGCAAACCAGACACTGACTGATACAACAGGTCGTCTTAGCTTACTTTATCTTATCTGGTCTGATCACATTCCTGCAAGCAAACTGGTTGACCTCTTGGGTCACTGGTTTTAATTAATCATAGTTTTAGTTTTTATATATGGAATAACATTCCATATTTTTATATTATGTAACACTTACACTGATACCGCTGCTGCACCCAGGGTCCTGCTTTACCTACCTGATGTCGCTGCTGCACGTGGGCCTGCTCAACCCCCCTGACGTCACTGCCTGTGGGTCTCCTCAAAACCCTGACGCTGCCGTCGCTCCTGGCTCGCTCAGCCTGCCTGACGTCGCTGCCACACCTGTGGACCTGCTCACCCTTCTGATGCCGTCGCCTTTAGTTTTCCTTGGCCCACCAACACCGCTGCCACATCCGTGTGCCTCCCCTGCCTGCCGACGCCACTACCTGTGGGTTTCCTCAACCTGCTGACGCTGCTGCTCACCTGTGGTTCCTCTCTGCCCGTGGGATGCTGCTGCCACACCTGGGGGCCCCCACAGCCTGTCCCACACTGCCACCACAGCTCTCTCCGCAGTCTTGGTCGCCCCAGCCGACAGTAGAATCCCCCAGGCAACCGCCAGGGGAGGCATCCTATCAGCCAGCAACACCGAAGGACTCTACACTCAATGACACCCCACAACTAGTGTCACAAGGACACGGGGTCGCCTCCTGCCTCCAAGAAATTTATCATTCACTAATTATTCCATAATCATCGTCTTGGGAGGGGAGTATGTGTAAGGACAATGCTTTTCCTTATTTTTTATTGTATCCAATCATCAAGTCACGTTGTTCTTACTTCCATCAAATAGAGCATTCTGCGGCCTTTCCGCCAATGTTTAACACATGTAATTCCATTATTTGTATGCCTTATTATCTTTAAATGTATGTTTGTAAGAAAACACAAATCTACTGTCTCAGAGTCATTTCTGCTTTCGGTGCGAGTCTGTACTACTTATCCGTCCGCACCTGTCTATGTCAACCCAGTTTGTATGTAAATAAAACATTAGTACCCAGTTACCTGTCTTACTCTCTGGTTCTTATAGTACCAAAATGAACTAAGAATAATAACAAAAATAGACATATGCAAAATAAGATATGATTTCTTCGGTTTTACATATGAAATGAAGTTGTTCTCTGAATTTGCATGAAAGATTATGTTATTACCTTCACTGTTTGCTTTGTTTGTTGTTTAGTGAGTGACTGGGATAACTCTCTCTCTCTCTCTCTCATTTCCCTTATCTCGTACAGTGTTTCTCTATCTGTTTATCTATCTTTCCATCCGTCTAAGTTCTTTTAATGCCTCTTTGTCAAAACATTGGGTGTACGTTACATTAGATACGAATTGACCGGAAACTATTTGTTGCATTTGTGAATGGGGTCGTTACCACTGAAAGGTGTTATTATTATTATTATTATTATTATTATTATTATTATTTTATTATTATTATAGCTGAAATAAAGGCAATGGAGGTGTTTAACTAATTATTGAAAATGTGTTGGTAGTAATGATTCTATTTTGCGAATTATTTGTGGCGATCTTCATGGGTCTAATGACAAAAAATAAAAATCAATATGTTGATCAACAAACAAATGTGTAAATCAATGAATATATTTAATAAATATACTTCTTGTAGGCAGTGAATGGAACTGAAATCACATGTGTGCAGCACGACCCTTTTGTACCTAACGTATACCTGCCGACGCACATTGGATTAACATGAGGACGTCGTGTGAGGTTGTTACACACATGGTATATGTACATGGGTGTTACTTGCTCGGCCCGCACTACTTTTGGGGGTGTAGCCTATTGTCGTGGCAATTAACAAAAGCGTCCCGTCAATCTTGTGTGGTGCGTAGGCTTTTTACGCATTTCTTCGTACTTACAGTGTGGTGTTGTTGTGTTGACTTACGGCCATCGGCCTGTGACACGTATCCACTTGATCGTGCTGACAGACCACCTGTTTAGCCACGTTTCACATTCGTGAACATGCGTGGGCTTGATACGTGAAGGTGTGAACTTAGCTTAAGGCCTCGATGTTGTGAGATGGACAAACCTACCTGAAGGGCTAAGTGCCAACCCTTGCACTTGGGTAACAGGATCTAATAGTCAACGATATTTTTACAACTTTATTACAAAAATAAAGCTTTATAAAATAGTGACACATGAATAACGGGGATGTATTACCCCTAAACTAATGCAAAAAAACTCAAGAGTGGTCACGCGACCACTTAAAAGTATGAAAAATTACTCAAAATGTAGTAAAAATTTGGCAAATCAACAAAGGACACATTCCCAAAAGTTCACTAAACAATGATTATCACGATTCTAAAACACTAGCCCAACAAAGGATAAAATAAAGAACGATTACTTACTTCTAGATTTCATGGTCATAGGGCCTAGCTCGCAACTTCCCCTCATGGTCGTGTTCACAAGCGCACGCAGCCCCTACTCTGCATGTAAGAGATCTGGATTTGGAATAGGTCTGACAGAAGGAGGATGAGCGGTGGCTGCAGGCTCTTTTCTTACCTAGATGGGCTAGTCAATTTCAAGCAATTTTAGTTCTTTAAACAGGATGCATTTTCTACTCTCATATGTAATATGATATTGTTATGATACAATAAAGTTTCATACATACTTACCTGGCAGATATATACATAGCTAAGACTCCGTCGTCCCCGACAGAAATTCAAATTTCGCGGCACACGCTGCAGGTAGGTCAGGTGATCTACCGTCCTGCCCTGGGTGGCAGGATTAGGAACCATTCCCGTTTTCTATCATATTTTCTCTCTTCCACCTGTCTCCTGCGGGGAGGCTGGGTGGGCCATTAATCGTATATATCTGCCAGGTAAGTATGTATGAAACTTTATTGTATCATAACAATATCATTTTCATACAACCAACTTACCTGTCAGATATATACATAGCTGATTGACACCCTTTGGTGGAGGGTAAGAGACAGCTAACATGGAATAGACAGGTAAACAACATATGTTGTAGGTATAAATAAACCTTGGTTCCTATCTGATAGGTGGTAGACTTCATATGGCTGTTGCCAAGGAGTCTGCATCACCTCAAGAAACTTTAGCGAGATATGTGATCTGTGGCCAAGAGTTCTTGTGGGTCTGCCGATGGGGTCTTATCCACTTACTCGGCAGAGCCTAAAAGGTACTTGTCAATGGGTGCTAATCCACTTATATGACAATACACCTATGCCTATTGGCATAACTAAGGAGCGCAACACCGATCCCGATCACCTGATCCTAACACGAGGGTTCGCGCTGAAATTGAAAAGAGTTATTCCCACACTCCTTTCAAAAACCCCAATAATTTCACTAAGTTAAATAACTTTAACTCAAAGTTAAGGATCAGTGTCGGCTCCTTATCCCAGTAACGTATCCGCAGAAATGTATAAACCAAAAGAGAAGGATCTCTCGTAGGTTAACTTGACATCCTTTGTGTAATGAGAAGTCAACACAGAGTTGCCTCTACCGTACAACACAGCTAATATGTCTTATATGACATATTGTTATGTAAAGAACAAGAATTTGCAAAAGCGCGCACTTCCTGCGCTTTTAATTCTCAGCTGTTTGAAGGAATCAAGTCACTATGAAGTGCTTAGGAGATCTCCATGTTCAAAGAAGACCAGGGCTTTCTTGAAATGGATCTCTCCCGTCTGAAGCCTGAAGCCTGGCAGGAACCTCGCGCCTGGCTGATGCTTTGCTCTAGGTTGGAGCCTAGCGCATGTCTGGTACCTCTCGCTTGACTGGCGCCTCTCAGCTGGTTGACGCCTCGCGCCTTAGCTGGAGATTCGCACCTGTCTGGCGCCTCGCGCCTGGCTGACGCCTTGCGTCTGGCTGGCGCCTCGCGCCTGGCTGACGCCTTGCATCTGGCTGGCGCCTCGTGCCTCGCTGGCACCTCGCGCCTGGCTTGAGCTTCGCACCTAGCTGGCGCCTCACGCCTGGTTGGCTCCTCGCGCTTGGCTGGCGCCTCGCGTCTGGCTGGTGCCTTGCACCTGTTGGCGTTTCGAGTTTGCCTGATGTCTGGCTGACTCCTCGCTCCTGGTTCCAGGTTGGCTCTTTTTTAGCATCTGGAGCCTGGCTGGATCCCTCCCACTTGCTTGAGCTTCTAGCTTGGTAGAGTCTCGAGGTTGCCTGGCGATGTACACATCGGACATTCTTATCTGTCTGATTTGTTCGCCTCTAGCGCATATGTGCCAGGTTGGAGGCCCGCTCTGTCTCTTCATCAGACAATGACATTACGGCACTTGGCGTCTGGCTTGCGTTACATTGTCTGAAAGTCCTGAAGAATCACAATGGTTCATCAGGACAGGAGAAGAACGGAAGAAATTCTTCCACTCTGAGCTTTAGGCCTCTCCGGCAATGGGAGGTGATTGTATCCAGCTACATCTAGTAGACGATAGGAATCTAACAGTGCGAGAGATAAGAGTCTTTATCCGATGAGAATCCTTCGTGATTATTTCCTTTGCTAACGAGATCTCTTCTGAAATGATGATGAGGTTTCTCGTTGCCGAATCTTCCCTATCCTTGCTCTAAGGAAGGGAAGGAGCCTGGAAGCCGAAGGTAACTCCGAGCTGAAATTGGGAGGACCCCTGATTTCTAGCTCTAATGTATCTCTCTCTATGTCTTCTGGGATCTATTTCGAGTCCTCCTCGTATTTAAAAGACTCTGCAGGAACAATGTTTTAACCATTTCTTCTTTCGTAGAAGAAAAACATAAGTATCCTGTCTGGACAACGAAACTTCTCTCCGAAATCGTTGAGTCAGGAATAGAGGGTTAAATTTATTTTAACAGACATATGCTGATAAAAAATCGTTGCCAAGTCTCCACTGAATAAGATGCGAGTTTCCAATGCTCAAAAACTTCAATATTTTCTTGGCAGTTTAGGGCCAAGAGAAAACCAAGAATTCTCTCCTAAAATTTTCCAAGAAATTTTTATGAGGAGCAGTTCCATCTTGTCAGAACACGGAATCTGATGCCCAAAATAGGATCCCATTCTAAGTATAAGATCCCCTACCTTTATCGTATAAAGGTATTGTATAAGATCCCGAAGATCTTAATTCTCTGCTATCTCTAATACTCTTTGTCGAGACAGAGTATATCATTTTACTGTATTCATTGAAAGCAGAAAATACAAAGGTGATACTTCCCCCTGAAAGGGAAGAAAACCACTATGTGGTTCACAGAGGTATCGGAAGAGGACAGTTTCCCCCTTCTATTTAGCACGATCTTCAGCCACTCCATGTCTTCAGTCTGTTTGAAGGAATTATCAAGCTTCTCTTGAAAATCCTCTCATTCATGTTTACTACTGGTCAGTCTGCACGCAGACAGACTCAGATTGGATAGGTTTTTCAGGTCCATTATATATAATAGATTCCGATAAAATCTCTAATCTCTTAGAAAAAAAAAAACCTTCCGACCCATGCTGAGAGAATAACGTGGCCTCGGTGAATCCCACCTCTCTATGGCCAAAATGAGGCATTCATCTTCTTCCTTTGACGCCCATTTATCTTAATATCTGTTAAGAATATATATAACTAGGGAAAAAAAAGACTAAAATTTATTCCCCATTAACAGTAAAGATGGCGTATTGTTACCTTTTGTTCGAGAATAAGGCAACAGTTTGTAGGAAGAAAGTCCTTATTACACCTCGCGAAGAGATCTATAAAGAAGGTTCTCTCAGACTTCACAACTCTTCCAGTAAATGTTATACCGATGTTTAACAGTTATCGTTGATCGAGAAGGTTGTCTCGGAAGTGCAAACTGATACCAAGAACCTCTTGATATCGTTTCGTTCCGTGTTCTTATTCTCAATAGCTTCTATTTATAAACGGGAACAGTGGAGTAAAAAGAGAAATTCTCGATGTTCTTAGAGATAAGATAGAGACTGATGGACTTATAGGTTAATAATTCGCTAAATCGAGAAAAGATCCTGTTAGGTGAATCTTACTCTTCTGGCGCTTCTGGCTTGCGCCGGGATGGAGCTATTAAAACGTATTATAGTCCATCCAGGGACATCCTTCTGACACGAAAAGGATGTTTCCCATCGAACTCATCCATCTTCTCCTGAGCAAAATTCGATTCTAAAAAGATTATGCTGTCTTCATGCGTTTCTAAAAAGCATGAGATAATTATCTCATATCGTGCTCTGCCGTATAAGAATCCTTTATAAAGCTGCACATTTCAGGTAAACATCATTAATCTAGGAAACCTATGTAAGGATGTTAAGAAACTGTAGTCTACTTCGGTGTGTGCATATGACTTGACCATACCGTAGTCTAAAGGATGATTTTCTTTTACATTCTTTCTTTCCTCCGAGGCCGAGGGAGAATGGAAAAATTTCTATCTTTGTAATACAATTTAGTAGTTGACGAAGGAGATCCTAACAAGAAGCAAGGATCGAAGAGAATCATTCCAGTTCCTTATTACATGGACATAAAGCTGTAATGAAACGGGTTGCTAAGGTCTTGTAATCTGAAAGACCTGCACCCTCCTTGACTTCCTAGTCTATTATGTCTTCCATCTCTTGTTCCAAATGTTGGTAGAAGAGAGGGAGTAACCTAAGGAGAGAGCCTCTCTTCACAAAGAGAGGGACTATTTCTCCGAAACAAACCCTCATGACAGAGATGAAGTCGCTTAGGTGAACATTAATTCCCTGTCATGAGAAGATTGTTCTAGTTAGAAAACTTCCCACAGTTACAGTCCCTCCTGACATGGGCCACGGTCGCCTGTGCGACATCTTGTGTCCCTGTCAGGAAAAGCAACTGATCTTGTGACAAATCTCAAAATAGGAGTCTTTGTGAAATCTATCTCCAAACACAAAGAAGCTTGAGATCCTGGCGCCTGGCGTCTGGCTGACGCTTGGTTGGAGCCTTGGCTCCTCGCATCTGGAAGACGCCTTGCGCCTGTATGACGCCTATCGTCCGCCGAGCGTCCTGGCTGACACTTCGCGCTTGGCTGACTGCTCACATCTGGAAGACGCCTCGCGCCTGGAAGACGTCTCGCACTCAACTGGTGTCCTGGCTGGCGCCTCGTGTTTCGATGACGCTTCACGTCCGGAATAAGTCCTGGCTAGAGTCTCGCGTCTGGCTGATTCAACGCCTCTGTATGACGCCTCGCGCCTGGAAGACGCCTCACGCCTGGAAGACGCCTCACGTTTAGCTGGCGTCTTCTGTGTGACATCTTGTCTGGGATATGCCTCTCTCGCTCTCGAACTAGACCGAAAATCTTCCTCTACTTGTTTTAGAAGACGAAGCTTCATGTCTGAAAGACGCCTCGTTTTTGGCAGGAGAGAGAGGACGAGACTTCTTGATCGGAAGAGAAACGTCCTTCTTACGAGGAGGATGTCTAGCCATAACTCCTACCAAGGAGGCTAGCTTCTCTTGAACAGCCAGTAGGATACTCTTAGAAGCTTCTCCCGCGCCCTCTTCAATGGGAGGGGAGGGAGACCTCGTAGGAGTACGATCCGCTACATCCATATAGGGGGACGTCGACACAACTTCACCTTCTTGATCGAGGAGGGAGCTTCATCAGTGAAGCGCTCTGGCTCGAGTTCAAAGAAGGTTCTTCCAAAGCCTCTCAGGGGCTTGGAAAGATCCGAGTCTTTCCACCCTCATATAAGTGAAGGAGAAGCAGAAGAAGAGAAACACTCTCGCAGGACGCTTTTTCTGAAGCGGTCCTGAGCAGTCTGTTGCGAGAAAGATAATATCTTGCATCTTCAAGAAAATTCTTCGTATATGAAACTTCTTTCTCCTTATCCACCAAGACTCTTGATAGGTGCCTCGTCCGAGTTCTCAGAGACTTCTAACGGACGGGATTCCAGAAGGAAGAGGTCCTCTTTCCGAGAAGGACCCTCCTTAGTACTCCAACCAACGAAGATATCTGCTGTAGTAATACTTTCCGGGATATAATCCAGTTACTTAGAGATTTCTAAGAACTTTAGAAGGTCTCGAAAATTCGTCAGAACTTCCCCCTTTCCGATGAGGAATCGGATAACGAAATCACTATTATAGGATACCTTTCCCACGGTTATCCTTGGCAGTCTGGGACGCTACTACAGATCCTGCCGAGGGGACGCCCGACCGGAGGTGATTCTCTGAAACCTCCTTACGGCTTTCGACATTCCTTCTCCTCTGGGTTTGTGAGCTTGGAAGAGGTCTAGGCCTGAGAGCGAGACATAGCCGATCAGGCGCACCCTCATTATTATAGGACGCCTTTCCAATGGCGAACTTGGCAGTCTGGGACGTGCTACAGAACCTACCGAGGGGACGCCTGACCGGTGGGGATTCTCTTTAACCTCCGTAAGGCTTTCGACTTTCCTTCTCCTCTGGGCATGGGAGCTTGGAAGAGGTCTAGGCCTGGGAGCGAGACAGAGCCGATCAGACGCACCCTCCACTGCAAAGGGGAACACTAAAATCACTTCTTACCTTTCAATAGCTCGTATTTTGAGCTACATTCCTTTGTCTTCAAATTGCAATATGATGAGGATACAACACTACTAGTATTGTTAATGCTCTAACTGCTCGTTAGTACGAGAGCTATAAAAACTTCTAAAGGAAGCGAAACTAATTCTATTTATTCTGACTTCCTCAAGAAGGAAGTTAGCTTAAACTTCCTCAATCAATTTTAACATTTACTACACGTTATTAATGAATAAATATTAAAATTTTCCTTTTGCAAACTATGTGAGTGTCTACAGAAAAGTTCGGTAGTTACACATAAACAATTCTTCGAAATTTTTGAAGCCAAAGTTATTAAAACAAATTAATATGCGTATGCCGAACCAAAGACCCAGTACTTCCCTGCAAAAGATAGCCCAGAAGATCAATGGCGATGAAATCCAAAAATCAAGTCAGGAGGAACTGCAAACGTTGTTTACATTCCAAGCGACAGAGAAAATATGATAGAAAATGGGAATGGTTCCTAATCCTGCCACCCAGGGCAGGACAGTAGATCACCTGACCTACCTGCAGCGTGTGCCGCGAAATTTGAATTTCTGTCGGGGACGACAGAGTCTTAGCTATGTATATATCTGACAGGTAAGTTGATTGTATGAAATTACGTTATCACAAAAAATGTGTCATTATTCCATGGGGGCGGGGGGAGGGGGGTGAAGCAAGGAACGACTAATTCAAAGATATCATAAAAGAACCATTCTGCTTGTGCCACCAGAACGTTGTATATGTGGCAAATTCACCTACCAACAAAAGGCAGGAAGGTGTAAGTGGATGAGCGGGATTACGTCATGAAAAACTTGTGCATGAGTTTTTTGCGACAATAATAATAATAATAATTTGTTCTCATGGTAGGAAAAGGGCAAGGAATAACCTCACCAGAAAATAAAAATCAAATTTGCAGATTCTTTTGATGATATAATATTAGTTTTGTGAGGTTGGAATGAGACAGAACTGACTACTAACTGATTTATTACGTTGTTGGAGATTAAGCTGGGCATATTCCAGCACGGGCTCTTGCTCACAAAGCAGCCCATAGATGATTTATTATGTTTTTAGATTTAGCTGGCCTTATGCATGCCTGCACGGGCTCTTGGTCCTAGAGCTGCCGGTAAAAATTTATTATCGGGTATCGTTATCCATCAGGAAGGCTGGCTTCAACCTGTTGATGGATATCCAGTCTTCCCACTAGAGGATGTCAACAAAGTAGGCCTTGGGGTTTCTTGTGATAACACAGTGTGGGCCTCTGTATGGTCTGGTTAGGGGTAGGTGGCGGGTATCGTCCCTCAGGAAGACGTGTGCAGGTTCTCAGGCCTCCTGGGCTGTAGTTATGTGTCCTGTCTGTGAAAGTCTTCTGGCTGGGCACTAGCTCCTTTGCTATTTCCCTTAGTCTTGGAATTCCCAGCAGGACCCAGGGCAGCTGCACCTTCCAATTTTCATCAGTTCACCATGTCATCAGTGCTGCTTTTGATAATCGGTGGGCCCTTTCCACCATTACATGGGCTGCGGGGTTGTATGCCATCGTACTGCGGAGTGTTGTCTGTAGTTATTAGTCTGGTACACTAAAAGAGCTTATCCAACTTGATAGTAGGGCTTCCATGCAGGGGTTTGTCAATGCTTCCGCCATTGGGGTTGCTTCCGGCCATCTTGTAGAATGGTCAATGACTGTTAGGAGGCGTCTGGCACCCCCGATTGTGGCAGAGGTGCTACAATGTCCATATGAATGTGCCTGAACCGTCTTCATGGTTGAGGGAAGTCTCTGATGCTGGATTGTGTGTGCCGGGTGATCTTGCATGTTTGGCACAGTATGCAGCTCTTTGTCCATCTCCACATCGTCCTTTTTTTATCCCATGCCACACAAACTTCTCAGTCATCAGGCACATTGTTGTATGTCCTGATGGATGGGAGAGGCTGTGGATGATGTCGAATACCTGCTTCCTTCATGACATGGGTATCAGGGGGTGGGGGTGGCCTGTGCTGGTATCATAGAGAAGTGTCAATCCATGTTCTTCTACTGGCACGTCTCCCCACTTCAGTGCGGTGAGTGCCGTGTGGTAAGCTGGCATTTCGGGGTCTGCAGCTTGTTCCTTTGCCAGGTCCTTGTAGTCAATGCCCAGGTGGACTGTTTTTTTTTCAATCCTTCACAGGTCATCAGCTACCAGGTTCTTCTTTCCAAGGGCGTAGCTGATGATGCGCCTGAATTCGGAGGTAGCGGCTAAGTGCTGCTGCTGTCTTGCCAACCACGCATCTCCTGTCTTCGTGAAAGCATGTACCAAAGCTTTGTGGCCTGTCTGAATGGTGAAGGGGCTGCTGTCTAGTTGGTATTTGAAGTGTCGCACAGCTTGGTAGCTTGCCAGCAATTCCCTGTTGAATGCACTGTAGTGGGTTTCCAGTGGCTTCAATTTGCAGCTAAAGAATGCAAGGGGGCTGGGGGACCCGTCTAATATCTGCTCCAGCATGGCTCCACAGGCGATGTTGCTGGCATCAGTGGTAAGTCTCAGAGGGGTGGTGGGGTCCTGATATACTGACGTGGTGGCTCTGGCGAGGGCTGTCTTCATCTGCTCAAACGCCCTCTGCTGTGGCATTACCCACGTTAGCACTTTTGGCTTCGCCTTCAGCACCTTGTTCAGGGAATACATGACATGAGCGATGTCCAGCACGAATTGTTGGTAGTAGTTGACCATGCCAAGGAACTCCTCCAGGGATTTGATCATCTTTGGTGTGGGGAGATTTTTTACTGCATCTACCTTGAAGGCCATGGGGCATGGGATACCTTGTGTCCCAGGAAGTCCATGTTCTCTACACCGAAGGAACACTTGTCGAATCTGATGATCAATCCATTCTCCTGAAGGCATTTCAGCATGGCCCAGACGTGTCCCAGGTGCTCTTCCTGGGATCTGGAGAAGATCAGCATATCAACAACGTAGCATACACAGAAAGGTAGGTCCACCATGATGCTGTCCATCAGGCGTTGGAATGTGGCCCCGGTGTTCCTGAGGCAGAAGGTGGAGTAGGAGAAGGTGCATGTTCTGAACGGCTTGATGATGGCTGTCTTCGGGATGTCTTCGGGATGTACTGACATCTGAAAATAAGATTTAAGTAGATCCATTTTAGTGAATATTTCAGCCCCATGTAGGGCTCAAGTTTGGCAGGGGGTAGTGGTCAGGCATTGTTACCAGGTTTGACAGACAGTAGTCCCCATAGGGTCTGCAGGAACTGTCTGGTTTCTTCACCATGCGGAGGGGGGACGCCCATGGGCTTGATGCCTATTTGCAAATATCCAACTTTTCCATTTCTGCAAATACCTGTTTAGCATTCTTGAGCGGCAGGTGGCAAAATTTGGCTGTGTCGTGGGCCTGTGGTGGTGGATGCCATGCTTGGCCTGTGTTCCTGGCACCTGGTGTAGTTCTGGCTTAAAGATGTCTGGGAATTCATGCAGAAGGGCACTGTATTTGGCCGACGTGGCAGCACATACAGCGGGCATTCCTGGACTGGCGGTGAGCAGGTGGGATCGGCAGGTTCCAGTGTCTAGTAGGCCTTTTCGGCCGACATCCACCAGTAGACGATGTTGTGCAAGAAAATCAGCACCCTGTAGTGAGAACCTGACGTCCGCGATTATGAAGGACCATTCGCACTTATGACCCAGGAATGGATATTCTGTGGGTTTGTGTTCCGTACCAGTGGATGGGGCTTCCGTTTGTGGCTACTAGTGTGGCTGCGGCATTGGGCAGGTGGTCCCGGTCCTCCCTCGATGGCAGAAAGACTGACTGCATGGCTACCGTGTCTACCAGCATTTGGCGCCCTGAAATCTTGTCGTGGATGAAGAATCCCACTGGTTGGGATTCTCTGTGTTCACGGACACTGCTATGGGTGGCCACCCTCTAAGTTTTTTGGGAACACACAGGGAGCTCTGCAGTTTCTGGCGTTCTTTCCTAATCTTTAGTGGAAATGACACCAGGCTGGATTCGTCCATGTCCTCTGCTGCTGCAGCAATGTCTTTTTCTTGTATATTGTGTGTGTGTGTGTCCCCCTCTCCAACCTTCTATTCTATCATGCTGCAAGCTGCGGGTGCTGCAGCATGTTTGGAGGCCTTGGTGGCCTCGTGGAGTTTATGCACGATGCTCACCAATTTGTCCATTGGCAGTGTGTCTGCCTCCATAATTTGCGCCCTCACCTCCTGTGGAAGGCGCCGCAGGAATATTTCTCGAGATAGGCTGATCTCCCTTCTTTCCCATTTTTGTCACAGTCCAGCAGCATCAGGAGACTTCATAATTTGTCCCAGGTGTCCTTGGGCGACGCATCCCCTAGGGGCTGGTTCATCAGATCCAGGGTGTGTTGGGCTCTCTCTCGAACAGGCATGGAGTATATCTCGATGAGCTTTTAGTGGAGGTTTTTGTATTTGTTTTTTTCCGTCTGTGCATCTACCCACGGGGGGATTTTATTGAACACTTCCTCCAGCAGTGTCGTCATGGTGATGTCAGCCCCTAGGAACCATGAAGAGGTATTTTGCTGCAAAAATGGCGGCAGTTTGATTGCCTAAGTAATACCAGTTTTTGAAGGCGAGAGGGGAATTCAGAGGATCTGTGAGTTCTTGGATTGACTTTCTAGTTCAGTGTGTGGCATTTCGACTCTCACACCAAAACACGAATTAAGTGCCGTATTGAGTCCGTTAATGGTGTTCGGTGTTCGTCAGAAGCCAAAACTATACGCCGTGTGGTTCCATTAATGACTTTCTGAATACAGCTGAAGTGAATTGTAAATAGCTGGGCCAAGCTGTTCGAACACCCCAGAATGTACCTGAGGAGGTAGGTCGTAATTAGACCATTAGTGGTGTGGGTGGTTTTCCGAGGAAGGAGCTTTCAGAAGCCTTGACTTTGTCCCCATATGGTTCCATTAAAAGCTTTTGAAGGTAAGCACGGTCGTAGTGAGTCTGTTAATGGTGAAGACAAAACCGCTGTTTACCGTCACTCCTCGAGTCACCAGTTGTGAGAGAGGTATACATAGCAGTGTGCAGACAGAAATGGACTGCCTGACCCCTTCCCTCGCTACTAGCACACAGACAGAGGAGAATTTGTGTTTCATGGCAAGGAAAGAATATCATCAATTTTTACAATTTTCTAAACCAACAATATCAAACTTATCGTTTCCATCAACCATATGTGAAACTACAACACCAGTAGCTTGTTGAACCATAACGGAACCATACGGTGACCGAGTTTAGGCTTCTGAAAGCTCCTTCCTTGGAAAACCACCCATGCCACTAACGGACTAATTACGGTGTACCTCCCCAGGCATGTTATGGCATGTTCAAATGGTTTGACCCTGCCATTCATGATCCACATCGTCCATATTCAGAAAGTCATTAACGGAACCACACAGCTTATAGTTTTGACTTCTGACGAACCGCAAACACCATTAACAGACTAAATACGGCGTATAATTCTCATTTTGGTGTGAGCATCAAAATGCCAGTCACAGAACCCGAAAATCAAACCAATGATTCACATATCCTCTGCATCCCCCTCTCGCCTTCAAAAACCACAATAACTCAAGTGATAAAACTGCCGCAATTCTCGCTGCAAAACACTGCGTCATGGTTCCTGCAGCCGGTGTACATTTCCGCGTAGCCAAGGCCACAGACAAAGAAATCAAAGCAGATATAACCAGGGTGACACGGCTGGAGGAAGTGTTTAATAAAATTACGCCTTGGCTAGATGCACAGCCGAAAAAGATCAAATACGAAAATCTCCATAGGAAGCTCACCGAGATCTACTCCTTCCCCCTCCCAGAAAGAGCCCAATGTGCCCTGGGCCTGATGAACCAGCCCCTGGGCGACACATTGCCCAAGGATGCCTGGGACGAATTACGAGGTCTTCTAATGCTGCTGTACTGCAACAAATCTGGCATAAGAAGGGAGATCAACCTACCGCAAAAAATATTCCTGCGGCACCTTCCTCAGGTGAGGGCACAAATCATGGAGGCAGACACACTTCCAATGGAGAAATTGGTGAACATCATGCATAAACTCCACGAGGCCACCAGGACCTCCAAGCACGCCACAGCACCCACAGCCTGATAGAAGAGAGGGTCGAGGAGGGATACACATGCAATATACAGAAAAAAGGCACCACCGCAGCAGCAGAGGACATGGACAAATCTAGCTTGGTGTTGTGACAGGATCACAAGCTTAAAAAAATAAGTGGCAAATCCGCACCCCCCCACATAAATCTAATCAATCCAGCTGCCAAACTCACACTGCCACACTTTTCTCTTTACACTACAGCATACACGCAGGACAATTGATCTATATCTACACAAAAACAAAACAAAAACACAAAACACATGTACTTACCAACCACTCCAGATACTCTGGGCTATGCTGTGCTGTTAGCTGGTCAAGGTCACTGAGACACCAACAACAACAACAACCAAGAACCACAACACCCAAGGACCACAACCCCACAACTCAACAGCACAACACCCAAGGACCACAAATCAACAATACAACAACAAACAAGGAACACAACCACAACTCAACAACATAGCAAACAACAAAAAAAGACAACTGCACAACCAACCACCAACACAAAAAACAACAAAACAAAAAAGGCAACACACACCCACTAACAACACCAAGAAATCACAACAACAACAAAGACAACAGCAGAATCACAACAACTCTAAGCAAACATCACTAACATAACAACAAACAAAAACACACAACTCAGCTGACTATCAAGGCCTTCAACCAACTGCTCCCGACACTACTGACTGTCACAGGCTCTAACCCAAGACTGACTAAAAACTGACCAAAAACACAGAACTGAACCCCAA
>NC_087200.1:118173309-118175809 GCF_015104395.2 Macrobrachium nipponense | reverse complement strand
GGAGGGGAGTATATGGTTCCGATTCTTGTTGGACGTTCAAGGTCGGCTTCTGAATAGCGATGCTCACTGCTTCCGTTATTAAGAGGCGACCATAGTTGTCTTCTCTGTGTACGACCTGGGTGCCTTCTATGAGCTCTTGTAGAGATGGCTTCCTGTCGTGAACATCTATGTAATGTTGATGGATGGCCCTTGATTTCTATGAGCCAGCAGACGTCTCCGAAGGGTCGTTGTAGTGTGCCCGATGTAGTTTTTGGCTGTGAGGTTTACACACCTCCTCTGGACAAGTAAATTTGTAAACTACATTCATGCACATCTCTTTCGGTCCCCCCGGAGCGGTGCTGTTCTTCATTATTAAGGCTGCTACAAGGTTGGGCTTACTATATATCCTGAGGCTTATTTTATGGTAAGGGGCTTTTGGGTTACGCCTCTGTTTATTATCCCGCGTAGTGTGCAGCAATCCTCCTTGTATGCAGACCCATAATGTACACGATGGTAAATAATCAAGTTTTCCTCGTTTTTCGCCATGGTGTTGGGTTGGTAAAATTCGTCCCATTTTCTTTTTTATTGCTGCTTCGATAATTTGATCTGCATACCCGTTGTTTGTCAGCAGTTGGCGAATTCGGTCGAGTTCGTTATGTATATCTTTCCATGATGAGCTGTGTGTGAAGGTTCTGTTGACATACGCACTCACGACAGACTTTTTATATGCGTCCGGGCACTCCCCGCGTGCGTTCAAGCAACGCCCAGCGTTCGTTGCTTTCGTATAAACGGTCGTCTTAAACTGTCCTTCTTGTTGTTTTACCAGGACATCAAGAAATGGCAAAGTCTTCTGCTGGCTGTGCTCTGTGGTGAAGTTGAGCACTGAGTTTCTTTTCAGAGCATCTGCTAGTTTTTTGGTATCTTCAGGCTCTTTTATTGTGACGAATATATCGTCGATGTACCGTCCATAAATCCTAGGTTTTAGATGTTCTCTAAAGGTCCTTTCTTCGACGGTGGCCATGTACATAGTTTGCAAAAAGAGGACCCCTAGTGGGGATCCCATGGCGACTCCGTCTACTTGTCGGAAATAATTCCCCCTGATGATGAGAGAGGAACGGGGCTTCTGTAGTGCTAGCTTTCAGCATCTCTCGGAGGACATCTTCGGAAATGGGCAGCGGGTTCTTCTCGGACCTGTATACACGATCAAGAATGATGTCGATCGTTTCTTCGACGGGAACGTTCGTAAACAAACTCTCCACGTCGAGTGAGGCAATGTCGTCTTCTGGTCCTTTTTCCTGTAGGAGTCAATAAACTCCACCGCTGATTTCAGTGAATATGCACCGGGTATGTAAGGTACCAGCTAATCATTCCAGACTTTCGCTATCCTATCGGTTGGGGATGTCATTCTGAGAGATGATGGGCCTTAGGGGTTGCCTGGCCTTGTGTGTTTTCACTGTTCCGTAGCAGTAACCGGGCCCATAGTCTCCTTTTACCTTAGGGAATTTTACGACGTCTTGCTGATTGTTGGCCCTAGTCACAAGCCTCGACACTTTCTTCTGAGGTCCTCGGTGGGGTTTTTTGTCAAGCGTTGGAATTTGGAAGTGTCCAGGAGGATCCTATCCATCTTTTTCAAAATAATCACTTTTCTTCATCACTACGTACACTGATGATTTGTCACCTTTCCGTATGATGATGTCTGGGTTGCTACGTAGTTCTTTAGCGGCTTCCCTCATCTCCTTGGTGATTAATTGGCTTCGGAAATGTCCTCTCTGTCGTCCTGCTTCTCCAACAAGTTCATCAATGACGGTAGGTGTTAGTTCTAGCTTACCATCGTCTCGGAGTTGTAAAAGTCGGTCTATAAGGGCCTCCGTTTCTATTCTCTTGGCTTCAGTGTGTGGTTTCTTGGCATAGTGGCACTGCAGACCCAGGTTCAGGAGGGACCTTTGATGGGGGCTAAGGTCGATTCCAGCCAGGTTGACGAAGCCATCTTTGTGTTCCTCACTTCTCACGGGGCCCCCATGAAGGATGAGTAGCTTCTTGTTGTGCCTCGTTGTCACCACCTGTCTGTATTTCTCTTCTCTAACTCAAGCAGGTCACGTGCTTTTTGTTGGTCATCTAGTGGGCTGTTAATGCAGAAATCTTCCCAACGTTTTCTCTTCTCAACTTCAAGTTGCTGGATTCTTGCTGCGGATTCTTCTATACGGTGTCGGAGTATCTTCTCTACTCCCTCCATCGTGTCCATGCCCGGCCACTTCTTCCAATACTTTTAGGGCATAGTTTTTCTCTAATACAATTTTCGTTAAAAGCAATTGCTTTAGTGGCATCAATAAGTTTCTTGCAGGTATCTTCATACCGACGAAGTTTTTTCCGATTCTCGTTCGTCAATTTCTGGTGAAATATACGCAGACTTCCTTCTTCCATTTATTGAATTTTGTCACGACAGCTGTTTCGCCTTATGGCATTATCAAGCGACTACTGACTTACAATCTGACCTTTCGGCCTATTTATCTCATCGTGTGGG
>NC_087200.1:118070809-118168309 GCF_015104395.2 Macrobrachium nipponense | reverse complement strand
CCGTGTTAATCCCCAAACAGAGGATTTTATCGTAGAAGAAATCATATCCAATTAATGAGAAAAGGAGAAAAATCACCTTAGGACTTATAAGCGTGTATTGGACAGGTTATTCTTTCTTTCTGAACCCCATTCTTTTTTTGTTTGTTTACAATCAAGTTTTGTGTTAAATTAGTTAAAAGTATACCTTAGTTTAACCAGACCACTGAGCTGATTAGCAGCTCTCCTAGGGCTGGCCCGAAGGATTAGATATTTTTACGTGACTAGGAACAGGACCTACAGCTTATTGTGGGATCCGAACCACATTGTATCGAGAAATGAATTTCTATCACCAGAAATAAATCCCTCTGGTTCTGCGTTGGCCGAGCCGAGAATCGAACTTCGGACCACCGGGTTGGTAGCCGAGCGCGAAATGCACTCGGCCAACGTGGAACTGTGCTAAAGTAGTACATATTAAGTACTATAGTGAATTTATGAGTTTTACTTTATAATTTGTATACTGTATGTAGTAGTATTTACAATTTAAAAAACCTATAAATAAATAGATTTCTTTTCCTGTCAAATACATAGATGGGTGGGATAAACAAACATCTAGGTTTGTCCTACATTTTGGGTGTTCTATGCTTTGGATATATTCTAAAGTCTGGGTATAGTGCACCGGCAGGTACTTTAGCTAGTATATATACTATATATAAAACTCTGGAAGATGTAGAATCTTGGTGCAGCTTATGCAATGTTCTTGATGCTGTCACTTTTCTCTCCCTGACAAATGTGAATTACATCATGATGGTCATTTCAACACTTTGGAAAATGACTTAAAAATTAAAGATCTAGGAAATTGGAAAGGTGGCCAATGCCACATGTGCACTGATGTTCCATGTAAATTCCCTTAGGGAAAGACTATTCCCGAAAAGTAGAAAAAGGTATATTTCAGATTTCCGTGGTATGAACACCCAGGATGGAAATTGAAGGGCTACTCCATTGTAGAAAGAAGGAAACCACAGCAAGATTGCAAAGTTATTTCACAATATGCAATTTTGAGAAGCTTTTCACACAAGACTTCCCTTTCCTTGAGTGGCATCAACCCTGGATATGTTTGTTTGTTTGTATGGTGTTTTTATGTTACATGGAACCAGTGGTTGTTCAGCAACGGGACCAACAGTTGTATGTGACTTCTGAACCACGTCGAGAGTGAACTTCTATCACCAGAAATACACATCTCTCACTCCTCAATGGAATGGCCGAGAATCGAACTCGTGACCTCAGAGGTGGGACGCCAACAACATACCAACCACGCCGCTGAGGCGCTACATATGTGTATGGTAATTTAAAAACAAACAAATCTGGAAACCCTTTGCCTGCTTAGCATAAGCCAAATACCAATAACAACAAACAACTTTGCCAAAAGACTTCATGAACTTTTCACACATTGTTGCCTCAAGTTATCCACAGACTTCCTATGGGACCTACAAGTTTCTCTTCCAACAGGCATCATTGCTTTAATTGGATGATGACAGCCTTTTTTACGGTGACGTTTCTATTTGGTCAGCCATTCAGCATTCACAGTGAAAAAGAGTTCACTGGATATATATAAAAACTTTGATTTTTTGGTGTTATCTTCCAGTGAAAACCTGCAAATTTCATAAAAACTTGAA
This sequence comes from Macrobrachium nipponense, assembly GCF_015104395.2. Taxonomy (NCBI): domain Eukaryota; kingdom Metazoa; phylum Arthropoda; class Malacostraca; order Decapoda; family Palaemonidae; genus Macrobrachium; species Macrobrachium nipponense. The sequence continues at coordinate 118,166,657 of NC_087200.1, read as the reverse complement.
TATGCTTATTAAGCTGAAATAAGTTAAACTAAACTTGATATAAATTTACGTAGTCCTATACCCTGCGCATCTATTCAAGAAAAAAATTTGAGAGAAACTCTCCAATGGATTTTCATAAGTGCAGTGTCCATAACATGTAAGCCAATCAGTATGTGCAGTACTACCCAATTGTCACATTTTATACTTGGTTCTGGAGCACAGCAAATCACCACAACAGAAATCTGACGAAATATTCCCCATATGCAACATATCAACCAAACTCATGGATTTGTTGAACCACGACTAAACAAATTTTAATAACTGATAGAAAGTTCCTTGACTAGGTTCTTTCCTAATCAATTACCTCATGATGAACCATGCAACTTTCAAAATATGCAACATTCAACTACGTCATACTGCTTGGTGCTAGTAATTGTACAACAAGTGTTGGCTGTCATGTGATTATGATATATAGCCAAACTGAAAAAAAGATGGAATTGGATTAACGGAACCATTAAAATCAAACAAACCAGACACCCAGTGACAAGTGTTTCTGGCTTTAACATTATTATTTCACATCCAGTTTTGTATCAGGGCTTGCCCAGGTGACTGCCAAATACTCTCACAAACAGCTTGCAATGTTTGCTCAGTGGCTGGTTATAACCCACCCTTTTCTAAATTCTAACAATAAATGTTTATCTCGGTAGTTTGGGAAACTGGTTCCTGGCCCAAAATAACTAAAAGAAAGGGAATCAAGGTTGGTCATCCTATAAGAGAGGCACACTGGTTACTGGCAGTGAACAGGGTCACACAATGAAGATTGAACATGAGCAGACATGTGTAATAAGAGACTGGTCATGTGTTTGCTCATGCGCTGATGCAGCTGTATTACCCATAATCGCCTGACACCAACAAATAGGTGTTGGGGTTGCTGTTACTCTCCAAAGAACAATGGCCCCAATAAGACCTCTTAGTCTTCTTGAGGAAGGCAACCTTCCAAGAATTCCTCTGAAACTTCATCCAATCCAAAGATGAAGAAAGTTAGGAGAAAGATGAAGCAAAACAACAATTCTTCAATCTCTTACAACCACGCATCTATCCATCCTCTCTCACATCCACCATGGACAGTCATGGCAGATATCACTAAAGGGACTGCAAAATTGGAATAAATAATTTAGTCCAAAGGCCAAGCATTGGGACCTATGAGATCATTCATGGCTGAAAAGGAAATTATCACTAAAAGGTTTTGAAGGTGTGACAGGAGGAAAACCTCACAGTAGCACTTTGAAACAATTGTTAGGAGAGGGTGGATAGTAAGATGGATGACAGAAAATATGAAATGTACAGTAAAAGGAATGAAAGGGGTTGCAGATAGGGGCCAAAAGAACACTGCAAAGAAACTTAAGTAAAGCCTATAATGCACTGCAGAGGTGCACTGATGGCACTACCTTCCTAGAGGGGAAAGGGAAACTAGAGCAGGAGTTGAAGTCACAGCAGGAACATCCAAGAGTGCAGTGTGCTCCATCTCTCAGGGATAAGGAAGCAAAAAAACAAGCAAACAAGCAATGAGGTCTACCATAAGAAGTACAGGCTGGGAAATTTTGGTTTAAGCTTCATGTTCCAAGAGGGCATTTAAGGAAGGCTCCCTGGATTGCCAAAATACTTCAGCAGCTCCTGCTCCCAGAGATGCTCAGAGTCAATAGAACATACAGAGGAGAAGCAGGGACTTGAGCAGGCATAGTAAGGGTAGCAGGAACAGTCATTGTACCAGGACAAACACTAGCCAAGAAGAGCATTATCTGATAGCCAACTGATACATGTAAACCCATCACCACTGTTATAAGCAGGTACAGACTGGGGAAGAGGAGTAGAGAAAATCTTGAAGGAACTTTAATTGATTTTTTCCCTCTCTTGTCTTCTCAACTGCACAAGCAACCAAGAAACGCATCTGATGAACTACGAGGCTGACATATGTGTACTTCTAACATTGAAAGCCTTAAAGACTGAAGACTAATAGTTACAATTGAAATAAATATATCACACACTTGAATGCATCCAGGACATCTATACTAATCATTCTTCCTAGAAGAATTATTAAGCGCCCTCATTTTACTACTGCCACCCCCCCACCAAAAAGTCTCAAATATTCGCACTAAAAAAGGGATTTTGACGAAGGAAAAATATATTTCTGGGGGAAGACCTGTGTCGCCCGGTGAAAAGTCCCTGTAGCTCACTTTTCTAAGTATAAATAGATTCTAAATATACCAGAGAAAAAAACTAGCATAGTATGCTGAGGTTACTACCCCCAGCGCGAGTACCCCAAGGGGCGTCGATATAAAGTATAAGGGCGAATGGAAGCCACTATTCACAGGTCTTCTGCCAATTAGAGGATTCCTTTCCAAAATCCCTTTCTTAGAGAGAGCCATTGCAACGGCCACTCCTCCCTCCTCGCTCCCGCTACTACTACTACTACCCGACTCGCACGCCATCTAGCATTCCTGGATTAGACACCCTAGCTTGGATTGGTTAAGGATGGGAAATTTAATTAGAAGGGATGGGTTCACCGGGCGACACAGGTCTTCCCCCAGAAATAGATTTTTCCTTCGTCAAAATCCCCTTTCTGGGTTCGACCTGTGTTCGCTGGTGAAAAAGTATCAGAGAATTCCCATCCAAGCTTACCAGATACCAAACCAGAGTATAAAGAAGGAGTTAATGAAACCTAAGGTTCATTTAAAAAATAAATTTACTTATTTGCTAATTATACTAGGACTTAAACTATGACTTAGAACTAGTAACAATATGACAATATAATACATTCAAGAATGGTATCCGGAGCAAAAATTAGGGTACGTACAGATAGGTCCATAAAACAACTATGGCTTCAACATTATGTATACATGATCCAGTGGCCAGATGACGACCAAACCCTCTTGACCCGGAGGAGAGAGGTTCAGTGGGGAATACGAGTGAGGCAGGCAGGAAGGAGAGAGTATTTGAGGAAAAAGGTGACAGTCTAAGGAAAGGATTTGACGAGGTCCTTCAATCAGGGGAGACTATGCTCCCTGCAGCAATTGCTGGGAATTTAAAGGCCTCTAGATTCTTGAGATAGTGGCGCTTAAAACTGCTGAAGGTTTCCAACCCGTATATTTCTTCAGGTCTTCTAAATTCATAGTGAAAGAAATTATAGAGGTAGCCACTGCTTGGATGTCATGGACGTGTGGAACTGAATCCTGGTTGGCCTGTTTAATAAAGTAGAATATTTGTTGTCTAATACCTCTAAGAGAAATCGTACCACCTTTCTCTCTAATGCAAAGGGGGTTCTGAAGATTTTCTGGAAGTTCTGGCTAAGAAGGATTTAAGGGTAGCGACAGGGCACAATGATGTGTCCTGTGCTAAGGGTATGAATTTTTCCATGGAGTCCACCTGTCTTGTTGGTCCTCATTCTTAGCTAAGAACCTCCGGTCTGGGGATAGTAATACTACCCCCGACTGGAGGAATTCTATATGGTCTGGATTCCTAGAGAGAGCCGAAAGCTCAGATATTCTGGCACCTGAGGCTATGGCCATCAGGAATAAAGTTTTCCTAAGCAGGGTTATATAAGAGCATGACTCATTATAAGTGTCTGAGGCTAACTTAAGTCGTCATTAAAATAACCAAGAGACCTTATGAGGGCGGTCTATTGGTCTCAGGCGGGCACATGCTCGTGGAATTGAGGTGAAGTATGAATCTGACAAGTTCATATTAAAGCCAATCTGGAAAATCTTCCTTAAGGCTGACTTGACTTGATTGTTGTAGTGGCACTAGCAGCCAGGCCTTTATGAAATAGAGTTCTAAAGAACGAGACTGCCAGATTCGAAGTCATTTCATGAGCAGCTGAGTCTTTTAGAAATTTGGCCAATTTCCTTACTGCTGAATCATATTGTCTGACCGTTGACTCTCTTTTATCTGAGTCTATGAATAAGATATTTAATGGATTAATACTAGCGTCCTTTTGAGCTGCAAACTTCATGAAGTCCATAAAGTAAGGGCATTTAGAATTCTCGAGGAAGCTGACACAGTCTGAGTTTGTACTGTCTGTGTCAGCTCTGGACGAGGGATCTATCTGGGTCGGAGCTTCAATTCTAGAAGAAGCGGAAACCAGTTGCTCTTTGGCCAGTTGGGTGCCACTAGTGCTACTTGTCCTGTGAAAGATCTTAGCTTGTGCAGGACCTTCATCAGAAGATTCACCGGTGGAAATAGGTAAATCTTCTGCCAATTATTCCAATTTATGGACATTGCATCTGTGGCGTAAGTTAGAGGGTCCAGGTTGGTTGCCACGTAACATGGTAGTTTGTGGTCAGATTCTATGGCGAATAGGTCTACTTGAAGGTCCGGGCTTTGATTGCAAATCCACTGGAATGACTTCCTGTCCAGGGACCACTCCGATCCCAACAGTTGTCCTGGAAAGTGCGTCTGCGATAACATTCTTTACTCCTGCCAAGTGAGTTGCTGACAGGTGCCAATGATTTTTCGTCGCCAATGAGAATATCGCAATCAATACGTGATTTAGTTTGCTTGACCTGGAACCTCCTCTGTTTATGCAGTGTACCACCACTAGGCTGGCCGAGACTACTCTCACCTGATTGTTCCTGGCCGGAGCCAGTCGTTTTCCAGGTTCCTACGTTTTATCCATGGACGAAGACGCTTGTTAGAATAGGTGGAATTATTGAGATTTTGTCCCTGAGATTGATACTGGCTCTCTCTCTCTCCAGACTCGATTGATGTCCTTCAATCTGGCTTTTAATAGGACGTCTGTTACCGACGCAAACCTAGGATTCTCTCTTGGGTACGCCGAGACACCTTCTTGTTCTTGAGGAACTGTTTCATAGCCGCTGCTATCTCCTTGGCCTTCTTGGGTGGAAGAGATAGCTTGTGTCTCATTAGGTTCCATTGGATCCCCAGCCTTTGGAAGCGGGAAGCTGGAACAAGCAGAGATTTTTCCCTGTTTATCTGGAAGCCCAGAAATTTCAAGAATTTTATCACTCTGGCTGTTGATTTGTGGCACTCCTCGACGCTGGCTGCCAAAATGAGCCAGTCGTCTAGGTAGGCTACTAACATAACCTCTTGAGTTCTTAGTTCTTGAATTATTGTCTCTCCTAGTTTTGTGAATATCCTGGGCGCGATGTTGAGCCCGAAAGGCATGACTCTGAATGAGTAAGCCTTGTTTCCTAGCCTGAAGCCTAGGTACGGAGAGAAGTTTCTTGCTATTGGAACATGATAGTAAGCGTCTGTAAGATCTATAGAGGTGGTGACGGCCCCACTGGGGAAGTAAGGTCCGCACCTGCAAGGCTGTCAACATGCGGAATGTATGAGTTGAGACGGGACAAGTCCAGAATCACTCTTCTTTTGTGAGAGTCCTTCTTTGGGACAATAAGCAGACGTCCTTGAAACTTTAGTCGTTTCATTCTTTTTATGGCCTTCTTCTGCAGGAGATCTTTGGTATAGTCTATAAGGTCCGCCGTTGGTATCTAATAAAATTTGATTGGTGGATGGGACCTTTCTCCCATTTCCAACTCAGACCTTTTGAGACTATACTATGGGGCCATGGACTGAAGGTCCAATGGTCCCGGAAGAGATAATCTCCCTCCTACCTGCGGGCTCTCACTGACTGGTTGCAGGTCTGTTACCTCTATCTCCTTGGAAGCCTCTACCCTTTGGTCCGCCTCGTAGCCGGGAGTCACCTCTGGCCCTGCTACTTCTCGCGTGCCTGTTGTGGCTGCGAAATAGATCCATTGCTTCATAGGCGGGGTTAAAGGGTGGGGAGGTCATTATAGCTGTGGAGGTTGAAGGCTGTGGGCTGGTGGAGTTTGTCGTAAACAAACTGTTGCTGCAGATGAGCCTTAGATGTCGAAGGCTTACCGACTTGTAAAACCGATACCGCTTGTATGACCGTTTGAGGACGGGAGGCCTGGTAAGGATTGAATCTGCCTGGCCTCTTCTTGGGTCTGGTTTGTTGTCCGGGGGTCTCAAATTTCCGTTTGAAGGGGAGTCCCCAACGGACCCGAAGGCTCTGGTTGGCTCTGGCTCCTTCTTGAGAGATGTTGTTAACCTTGTCTTCCGGGAACAGGTTTTCTCGCCATATTGAGGATTTTATCAGCCTATTAGGTTTGTGCCTTATCGAGGCATCTGCCAGGACATATTTCTTACAAGCTCGTCTTGCCATCGCAAAGTCGTAGAGGTCCAACTGGAAAGTCTGTAGTAGACCTTTCGTCAGGACCCGGAACACCTGTTCGTCAAGTAAGTGGAGGCTTCCGACTCCCCCGTAGTGACGGAGCTGATAGATCTTCCTAGACTTGATCTTTTTTCAAATTCCGCCTTGATTAAATGGACCAGAATTTTTAGGCAGCTTCTCGGAAAATAGAGTGGAAGCGCAATCCGGGTCAAGTTAATCTGCTGTAAACGTGGCCGGAGCGTTGTTCCAAAACTCCCTACCTGCGGGGAAGAGAAGAGAGGTAGCCTCTGTCTCCTTTAGTACTGGTAGGGGTTTGTCCTCTGCTGCCGCTTGTAGGGTTAGTTCCGCTACCTTGTCTGTACAGGGCAAGGGAACGTTGGCTGGGGTCACAAACTTGGTGTAGGTACCCTTGTGTGGCGTCAACTCAGTGTTGACGCGATCACAGCCGGAGAGGGTGCGAACCCAAATAGCTTGGGCTTGGTCCCTAGGGAAGATCCCTGTCTCCTTCGGGACCTTGTCTATTCTGACTAACGCGTGTTCCGCTAGTCTGACAAATCCAGGAAAAGAAATTTGGATACCCTCCGGGAAGAGCTCAAAGTCCTCCAACAGACGGGTTCCGCACCCTTCAATTGATAACTTCCCATCCGAGAATGGGGCATGTAAAGCTAACCACAACGGGTTGTTCTTGTCAAATGGCGGTAGTTTTGACTCATCCGGCACTGACAAGGCCAGCGCCGGGGATTCGGAGTGGAGAAATCCGGTCAGCATATCGTCCAGGGGCCTGATCCTCTCGGCCAGAGATGTTATTGCCTGGCCTAAGGTGTCAGAGCCCAAGGAGAGTCGTAACGACTCAAACCTGTCATCAAGGGTCTCATGATCGAATCCAAACTCCGTTGCCTTGGATCTGGCGGACTTGGCTCTCGACCCCTTTGTGGGGGGAGAGAATCCTTGGCAGCAGGCGACTTAGCAAACTAAGTCGACGGCCGAAAGGCCGGAGATAACTCAGTCGCCGCTGACGGAGCTGGTTTGGATCCCTTCGGAAGGGAATTTCCCCAAAGCTTAGCCTACTCAGTCTCATATCTCATTGTCATAAGTAATGCTGGCGGAACGAGCTGAAGCGGCGGATCAGGGGAAGATAATTCCTCTATCTGAACCTGCCCGCCTCTATTGGGAGGAGCGTAGCTCCTAGCCTGAACCCGTAGCCGGGGCGGACAACTGGGGAGAGAGACCACCGAGCGGCGGAGCTGTGTAAATGCACCATCCAGAGCGATGTCCGCCGGCTGGTGTGGTACCAGACCGCTATAAGGCCGCCGGAGCTATCCACTCGGAGACATAAGGGATTACGTATAATACCAGTAAACCCACCACTCCCACTACTCACTTCCCCCTTTAAGTGAAAACTTGAGCGGTCGTTCATCGATAAGACTACTAGCACCGCGAGTTATAGCGTACAGCAAAGCCAAGCTAGGAAGTGGAGGAAGGGGGGGGAGGTGCTATGTGGGGTGGCCGGTCGTGATCGTCTGGCCCCCAACCCGATCAGAGATGGTCACCTATTGAAAGCTGTGAAGCCTACTACTGCAGGGGTAGTAGGCCGATTGGGCCTATGGCTCGTCGTGATTGGTACAGCGACCGATCGGTGATCGCTCTGAACTGGGAGGACGTGGTCTACTACTAAAGGTTGTACTAAAGGAGGCTAGGCCAAGACGATACACAAACCAGACCATTTAATTTACCACAGTACAATAGACAATATAAGAATAATATATACAATTAGTAATGAGGCATCATGGAAGAGTTGCAAAGGAATTTAAGGCAAAAGGATAATACCCAGTATGGATCTAGCTTAACCTTCCAAGATCATTACAGAACCGGACAGGTAGGCCAAATCTCCTCCAAGACATCATGATGTGGACAGTGGCCCTCGACCAAACCTACTAAATTCGAATTTTTCGATCTAGACCGGCAGGGAGGATAGGTCCAACAATGTGATAATAGAGAGGCTCTCTATCCTTGACATCCTCCCCTCTAGCACTGTAGCGCCGACAGGGGGAGAGGCATAAAGGGTACAGGGGTAGGGACACTTAGCCTACCTTCCAAGCCTAACCTAGGCTTGGTCAGTTAAGCCAGGGAAGGAAGCAACTCTACCAATCTCTCAGTGCTATGAAATCAACGTGCATAATTTAACCTTTATTTGGTTCGTATTAAACAATAACTCATTCATATCTCACACCGGGATAGAGAGAGATGGGACTCTCTTCTCTCCTGTGATAAATGTGATAGGCTACTAGTAGCCTAACAATTTTACATGTACACTATGCTAAATTTACGCAGAGATAGGCATGAACACGCTCTTGAGAAGCTGGGGATGGGGGGGCCAGAGGCCAGAATATAAACTAATCAATCTTTCTTTAAAACCCCTGAGGACATCATGAGCACGTTAGGCCTTCCTCCGAACCAATCCTAACTTGGTCAGTTAAAATTAAGCACGTAATATGAAATACATCCCTATGATAATTGTATGGAGTACTCAAAAAATCATAAATGTGCATAAACAATATAATATACAATAAACAATATAATATGCAATACCATAATGAGGTATCATGGAAGATTTGCAAGAGGAACATAAGGTGTAAGAAAAAATACCCGGTCTAGCCTAACTCTCCGAGATCACTATGGATCCAGTCAGGTAGGCCAGATAAACCTCCAAGGACATCCTGGCATGGACGGTGCGGTGGGCACTTAACCAAACCTTCCATACTCGAAATTTTCGATCTGGTTAGGTAGGGAGGACAGGTCCAACGATATGACAAGAGAGATACTCTCTACCCTTGATATCCTCCCCATAAGCACCGTAGAGCGGACGGGGGAAGAGGTAAGGGTATAGGGGTAGGGGCACCTAGCCTACCTTCCAAGCCTAATCTGGGCCTGGTCGGTTAAGCTAGGGAAGGAAGCAACTCCTCCAACCTCATGTGATATGAAAATCATAAATGTGCATAAACAATATAATATAGAATAAACAATATAATATACAATACAATAATAATTTAATAATGAGGTATCAAGGAAGAGTTGTAACTAAGGTTAAGGAGACTACCCAGTATGGATCTAGCCTAACCCTCCGAGATCACTACGGAACCGGACAGTAAGGCCAAATCTCCTCTAAGACATCATAATGTGAACATTAGCCCTCGACCAAACCTACTAAATTCAAATTTTTTCGATTCAGATCGGCAGGGATTATAGGTCCAACAATGTGAAAGGATAGAAAGATTTACTATCCTTGATATTCTCCCCTCTAGCACCGTAGCGCCAGCAGGGGGAGAACCATAAAGGGTACACGGTTTGGGACACCTAGCCTACCTTCCAAGTCTGACCTGGGCTTGTTCGGTTAAGCTGGGGGGTGGGGGGGGGGGGGGAAGCAACTCTTCCTACCTCTTCAGTGATATTAAATCTACTTGTATATTTATATCTACTCTGTTCGTATTAACAGTAATCATGGAAAGTCACATCAGGGAGGGAGAGAGAAGCTTTCTCCTGTCCCATAATTATGCGATAGACTACTAGTAGCCTACCGATCAACATGCATAATATATTAATTTTACCCCGAGATAAGCCCGAACACGCTCTTGAGAAGCTGGGGGGGCGGGGAGGGGATCTAATTATGAACTAATCAACCTTTCTTTAACCCCTCAGACCTTGACTCCAGAGTACGACAAGAGCGTGTTAGGCCTCTCTATGAACCAAATCTGGTTGAATAATAATTAAACACGTAATATTAGATACATTTGATGATTATAATGAATAATTTTTGATCTATTAAATTTTTAAGAAATTGCGCTAGAGCTCCACGCGTTCTGATGCTCTCGAAATGGTGGACAAACCGACAACCCCTCAATACATTTCTAAGGGGCCGAAGGCCAATTGGGAAGTCCCGCAACCATCTAAGTTACGAAAACATAAATTGGAATACTCAAACTTCGAAGGAGGAAGTTCTGCAGACGCCATCGCAAAATTAGAGAATTGCTGGGACAACGAAAAGAACGCGTGCACTCAGAGCAATGTCTAATACAGGAATGCTAGATGGCGCACGAGTCGGGTAGTAGTAGTAGTAGCGGGAGCGAGGAGGGAGGAGTGGCCGTTGCAATGGCTCTCTCTAAGAGAGGGATTTTGGAAAGGAATCCTCTAATTGGCAGAAGACCTGTGAATATTGGCTTCCATTTGCCCTTATACTTTATATCGACGCCCCTTGGGGTGCTTGCGCTGGGGGTAGTAACCTCAGCATACCATGCTAGTTTTTTTCTCTGGTATATTTAGAATCTATTTATACTTAGAAAAGTGAGCTACAGGGACTTTTCACCGGCGAACACAGGTCGAACCCAGAAAAACACTTATAAGCAAAAAGCTTCAACAACAGCCAAGTTGTGCTCTTCCAGAACATCTGCACAGCAAGGTAGCCAGAGGAAAGGTGACTGTTGATTGAGTGCGGAGGTTGTCTCCCCAACACCTTTACTCACCTGCTCATAGTTGACAACTACGTTACCAAGCTTCAACATCCAGATACCTTTCATTGAAGGTGAAGGTATATGGATGTATAAGACTTAGGTTTATATTCTTGTATAGGAAAATGTCAAAGAATGGATGCAGGTAGGGAACCTGTGAGGGAGTCAGAATAGATAGACAGGCAACTGAAATAGTTTTGTAATATACAAATGGAAATGGAAGTAAAAAAAACATGAATAAAAGAGGGACGAATCATGTGAAAGAAAAACATAATATATTATGTATCTAACATAATAAAAGCAGAGGAAAATAACATACAGCTGTACTTTGTAATCCTTTACTTCACATAATACTACAATAAAGCAATATAAATCTGATGCTGAGTCTAAAAATGCAATGTAGAGAAATAATAAGACTGGCTGGAGGATCTTCAAAAATAAAGAATACATGCTATTCAGAACTACACACAAAAGCTTGTACTAAAAGAACATTTCAACTGATTCTCAAGCCCAATTAAATGGTAGACTTCCTCCTTAAGTTTAAGGAATTTAATACCAGTATTGTCACTGCAACTCAAGTGGTTTCCTTATATTCTCTTATTCCCTTCCTTAAGTCAACTGAAACAAATGATAATGTATATTTTACTAAAGCTAACAGCTAAGCAAGATTTCAGTAGAGAAAGCACAAAATGGAAAGCTATCAAGACAACTGATGAAAAAAATTACAGCACCAGCCTTTTTCAAGAATTTATGTTATATTTGTTTATTGTATTTCCTTACTTCACAAGGGTACAATAAAAAGGAGACATGAGAGAACAAAACCTTATTTATGTCTCTTAAAATGGAACTCCTCAGTCTTGAATATGTGCAGTTATTTACATATACATATCTCAAAACAGGTATAAACTAAATTCTGCTGTTAGTATTTTGTTCTTATTGGGATGTTAATCTTGACTGATTACTACTCTATCATCTATGTACTGTATATGGTGTACATTATTGGTTTGATCACCATAAAGTATACCTCTTTCAGAAATTTAAATTTTAAAGAACATAAATACACTCATCTTATATTCCATGCTCAGATATCATTTCTGTACATATTCTTTTGCTAGGTTCCGAGTTTCTAAACTAAAGGCATGAAACTTACATCCTAATAATAAACAAAATAAAAAAAATTACGAACTGGGATTAACAACATAAGGTACTAGCTAACTTTAATTTTACACTTGAAAATACTGGCATATATGCCTTACAAAAATGCCTTCAGGTATTTTACAGCCAAACTAGATATGTTGTCTTTCATAATACGATATTTCCAAATGATAAAATGAAACCAATTCTAAAACAGAAAACAGCACATTTAATCATCAAGTTATGTACTATCTAACATTCTTGAAATGTCCATATAATTTTACCACAAAATATTTCAATAAAATATGGTAGAACCAATATCACCATTTAATTTTCAAAACCACTGATAAATCACCATTTCCCTTAGTGTAATAGAATAAGTCATAACATTCCTTATTACATTAGAATAGTCGGAAATTAGCTCCTGAGCTAGAATCTTCACTGTTATCTGCAGAGTCTGAACCAAATAGTGAGAAGACTCCCCTTGAGGTGCTGCCTCTATCTTCAGTGTGTGTGGAGCTTCCACCAAAGTCAAATGAGAAGAAATTGCTATTCTCTTCTTCCTGGGATGCCGAATCACCAAACAAGGAGAAACCAATGCCAGATGTTCCTTTATCTGATTCACTTTCCTCTGCAAAGTATCAAAGAATAACACGCAATAGATATGAAGCATTTAAAAATTTCATTGTCTTCATAAACATCTTCGGTCAGCTATCTTCTTTACAAAGTTAACACATGAAATTAATTCTCTCTATTCTTCACTGTCCTGTATTTTTCCTGCCTGGATTCCCATCTGGCCTAGGTTATGAACTAACCCCATGATACAGCAGGAAGCATTTGAATATATCACCAATGACATTTGACAAAACCTACTCTATTTTAGTAATAATTTCTACCTAAATTTCCCCTTAAAGCATACTAGAATACCATCTGCTTATTCAATACAGGCAGTTCCCAGGTTACGACGGGGGTTCCGTTCTTGAGACGCGTTGTAAGCCAAAAATCGTCATAAGCCGGAACATCGTCAAAAATCCTAAAAAAACCTTACTTTTAATGCTTTAGGTGCATTGAAAACTATGTAAACTGCATTCTTATGGCATTTTTCATCAAAAACACCTTCAAATATTGATTATTTTGCATTTTTGGTGTCATATTTCATCTGCCAGATGAGTGTTGTAGGCGTCGTAACCCTGGAACATGTGTCGTAACCCTGGAAATAATGTCTGATGAATATAATTGAAAAGCGTCGTAACCTCGGAAAGTCGTAAGCCGAGACCGTCGTAACCCGGGGACTGCCTTATATGTAATACTTTCCCATCTTATTTATAAGAGCAATATAAAGAATGATGATTGCTGTAATGGGAATTTCCTAACAAGGCATGAAAAATTAAATTTTTATAATAAAATAAAATTTTACATATACTTACCTAATAATTACATTTAACTGAAAACTTTCTACCATGGCAGTAAAAAATTCAAATTTTTTGGCGATGCCACTAGCATCGCTAGTGAAGGTGAATAGGACCCACCCACTTCCTGGAACGATTGGTACACAACTGCAACGAGAACCAATTCATTTGGCCTCCCATGTCCATCTGTTGGGTGGAGGGAAGGGCTCTGATAATATAATTACTTGGTAAGCATATGTATAACCTAACTTATTATAAAGTGTCAGTTTTACTTAAGTAACTTACCAAGTAATTACATATACATAGCCGATTCCACATTGATGGCGGTGGGAATCATGGATGTTAATTATATTAAAGGCATTAACAGGAAAATTAATATATTCTGCAAGTATTTTCATAATACTTATTGTACCTTGCCAGGTGAGTGAGTGCTGCAAATGATTACTGCTCCCTTAACCTGCAGAAGGCGTGGCAGTTTTGGCCAATGATCGCTCCTAATTAGTTGGAAAACTTTGCAGTCATGGGGGTACACCAGATGAGTGACAAATATTATAAACATGGTGCCCCTGCCCTGGTCGTAGACCAGATAAAAACTAATTATCAACTGCACCGTCAACAAAATCAAATACCACCCTACCATGACAAACTGGTGGATACTCCGGGTAACTAGTACCCCTGGGCTTCCCAAAAAACTTGACACCTTAACCAAGGATAGAGGATAGTAGAGGGACAGTTTGCCCCCTTTGCTTCTTCTCCCACCACCATGCCAGCCACCAACGGAGGACCCAAAGTAGAACAATTCTCAAAAAAATGTTTTGATTTCCATTAGGAAATGTACTGCAAACACTGACCTACATTTCCAGAATGTAGACTGCATAATACTTTCTACAGACTTTATATGTCTCAAAGCAAGAGAAGTGGCGATTTTTTAACTTCATGTGTGCCTCCACTATAAGATTCCTCAAAAAGAAGGAAATGGTGTTCTTTGACATCAGGCAGGACGGACATTTCACAGAACACCAAAGGTTATTTGCAGGCCCTTTGATCTTTTCAGCTCTGCAAATACAGTAGCGTAGAGCTGTCACTGGACATAAGTCACTCTTCCTCCTCTGGGCCACTGATGTCCATCAGGTTTTTAATAGTGAATGAATGCGACCAAGGTTTGTTTGCATGCTCATTTTTGGTGTGAAATCCCAAAGAAAGGGAACAGACAGCATCTCCTCGGGAGAACCCTATTCTTTTGTCTATCACCTGAAGTTCGCTGACCCTCTTGACCATCAGCAGTGCTACAAGGAAGAGGTACTTTTTTGTAAGATTCTTTAGTCATACCGAACGGAGCGGTTCAAAAGGTTACCTAAGAGCCACTTCAGTACCACGTCCAAATTCCACAAGACTACCTGTTTAACTCTCCAATTTGGAAGTTTCAAATGATCTAAATAGATTGCTAAGGTCCTGGTTGAGCCAAATAGCCAAACCTCTGTGTTTGAAAACAGAGCTCAGCATTGATCTGTACCCCTTGATGGTATTGGGGGATAACTTTCTGGAGGACTTCAGAAACCACAGAAAGTCTGCAATTTGGGTTATATGTAGTGATCTCAGCATCAGAGACATTATGTTGTCTCCAAAGACTCTTGAATACTTGGAGGTCTAATGTCCACTCTGTTGGAGGGACTTGATTTTCTCTGCTTAATTCATCCACGAGGACATTCGATCTCCCCCGTACAAAATAACTAAGGACTGTCACTTGCTCTTATTGTGCCCAGAGAAGAAGCTCCCTGCAGGGCTGTTGTGCTGTCCGCAAACACTGCAAATATTTTTCTGGATATCACACTGATGTGAAGGATTTTTTGATCGTCTATCCATTTGCCTACCATCTTTTTTGAGTTCCTAGGTTGGCTCCCCATCTGACATTCAACGCATCTGAATAAAATTCCAGCTCTGGGTTCTGAGGTCAGAAAGACTTCCCTTCCTGAAGTCTGTCTACAGAAGACCACTGAAGTTCTGCTTTTATTTCCTCAGAAATGGGGAAGATGAATGAGTCCTGCTGGGTCTTCCTGGACCATACCACTTTCAGGTAAAACTGAAGCAGATACATGAAGCCTGCCTAGCTTTACGAGGTCTCCACTGATACTAGAGTACCCAGCAGGCTCATCCACTGTAGTGCTGAGCAGGACTTTGGGTCTAAGATCTCTCAGACTGTTTGAGGGAAAAAGTTTATTCTCTTGGGGGAGAGAAAAACCCCAAAAATCCAAGATGGTAAGCTGCGAGTTCTGGACATATATCAAAATTCCCAGTTCTTTGGTCAAAAGAAGAAGTTTCCTCTAATCCTCTGCACACTGTGCCTTTGGGGGTGAACAAAGAAGCCAGTTGTCCAGGTATACTGAGACATCGATCTCCATCAGGTGAGGCCACTTTGCAAGAGGAGTTAGTACCCTCGTAAATACTTGAGGCGCAGAAGTCAGACAGAAACAAAGTGCTCTGAAATTAAAAAAAACTTTGCCCCGAAACACATAGCGAAAAAGCTTCCTCAACTCTGCATGAATGGGAATGTGGAAATGTTCATCCTCCATAGCCAAAGTCACCATCCAGTCCCCTTGATGTAAAGAGGACATGACTGAGGTGATGGTCTCCATGTGAAACTTCGTCTTAACAACAAAGAAATTCAGAGACTGACGTCCAGAACGGGCCCTCCAGCTCCCTGGTGACTTGGGGACTACAAAGAGTTGGTTGTAGAACCCTTCTGTGCAGTGATCTAACACCTCTTCCACTAAGTATGCTGTTGAAGCAATTGGTGAGTTGGTTAATGGAGGCTTCTCTTTGAGAGGAATTGAGTAGCCAACTCTCAATACCTGGACTACCCAGGATTTTGCCCTTCTGAGGCTCCAGTCCCTCCAAAAATGAAGGAGCCTTGCAACTGCAGAGGCATGGAAGACAGACGAATCATTTCTTAGATGAAGATTTAATGGAGGACTTCTTGATTGGTTTCGAGGAAGGCCACCAGTTAATTCTCGGTCTAGTCTGTGGTCTGGTCCTTCCCCTTCGAAAGGGCTAAGACTGCAAAGGAGAGAACAACTTGGAAGAAGAAGCCACAGGCTCCTTTGATCTTCTGGATGACCTCGTCAATAAGTTAGTGGAGGACTTATTCTGTAGGTCCAACAGTATGTCTTTTACTGTATTTTGCAGGAAAATGTAAGCCTTATGGAAAGGCGGGAACAAGATGGCAGATTTCTGGGTAGTTGTGTTAGTTCTGGAAGTAAAAGAGCACCACAGTTTTATCTTTTTTAACATTCCCATCAAGAAAAGGGAAGCTATCTCACTCAACCTGTTCCTCACTGCTATGTCTGCACAAAACAACACTCCGAGCCAGTCTCCAGCTAGGTTTTCTGCTAGTGAAGGACAATTCTCCATTTTTCTCGCTAAAGCACCCACAGTCCAGTCTAAGAAACCAAATATTTCTGAGATCTTAAGAATGATCTTCACTAAGTGATAATTTCTGGTGAAGAGAAGAAAATCTTGGCAGCAGCAAAAGTCGTGTCCACTAGACCGAAGAAGTTCCCCTAGGAGGAGGCAGAAAATCCCAAGAAAGGAGCCTCACTTGTCACGTAGAAGCAATACCTCTTCTTGATGAATTTAGAGGGGGAATCACAAAAATAGCTTTCCCTTGCTCCCTCTTACTGGCTAGCCACTTTCCACTTCTCCAAGAACCCTCTTAGAAGAGGAAGACAAAACCATTGTGGAAGTCTGCCTTCAGGAGATTTCCCCATAAGGAAAGTAGAGGCAGGAGTTGCTGGAGTAGCATGTACGAAAAAATCTGGATAGTTCTCCATAAAGAACTGCATTAATGAAGAATAAGCTGTCGAGGGAGCTGTCTCGTTCTACTGCTTCCTCTTCCGACAAAATTGGGAACAAGTTACTATCCTTGCTCTTATAAGATGTTTCTTCTTAAAAAGCCCATTAACTCATCTAATTGCCGTTTCAGAGGCACCGACGACGAAGGAGTTGATCCTGGTGCTGAAAAACTAGCTACTGGTGCCACCCAGCCCCTTGCAGGGGCGCTCAGAAGGGTGCAAAGTGGTCTGAGGTGACCGCCGAGCTGCCTGATATGAGCGCAAAGCGTCCTGATAAGGGTGCTGAGTGGCCTGAGACAGGCACCGAGAGGACATGTGTACGCACAGAAAAGCAGGGCGATGATCATGAGCAGAAGCCACAGGGTCCAAAAAAGACAGAGGCTCAGAAACAGATGGATGTTTAACAGGTAAATCAGGGCCCAAAGCTCCTGACCGGAGGACTCGGGGCTATCCCAATTACGGTGATGAGCTTCCGTATCATGTAATCTCCATATCTCTTAACAGGAGGAGGAAAACTGTCAGCAGGTGCAGCATGCCTTTTTAGTGGTCTGGAGATGGAAGATCTATGACAATGGCGTCTCTTGTCTGGGGAAGAGTCTGTCGAGTCCAACAACAGTCGGTGTGCACCAAAAGAGATGCCTTTCCAATGGTGCTCTGTCGCTGCCTGGGTACAATCAACAGGCACAATAGTGGGGGCAAATGTCAAGGGCAAGCCCCACCAGCCTCCTTTGGACTTCAAATGTGTATTCTCCTTGGTGCACGGAAGCGAGACAAGGACCTTGATCTAGGAGAACCGGTGGCCCGAACAGCCACCGTCTCAGGAATCACAACACTTTCACTGTGCACTGCACTATCACTTTTGAGAGATGATCTCTTCACAAAAGACCTGAAAGAAGTTCCCAATTCCATAATCCCGATAGTGAAAAAATCAAACTTTACATCGAGACTGGCAATCGTGTCAGGTTTGGAATCATGGAAGCCTGAAATTGGAGTTACAGGTAAAGATGTAGGAGGGCTAACAATTGGGGAAGTAATAGGAGGTTGAGCATTAGGTAAATCCTAAACTAATACAGGCAAAACCTCTACAGACACTCTACTTTCGGCTCTAAGAGCTGCCTTCCGATTCCTATATATAGAATTCAGGGGTTCCCACCGACCAAGGGAATTTCATGTTTTCAGGGGGGGTGGGGATTGTGACCACAGGCGAAGCTCAATGTCATGGGAGAAATTTATTTCTTGATATGAAGGGTCTGAATGGAATGTAAGATATTTTGTAGTGCCCCTTATAATAATTTGTTTATTTCTTTGTTTTCTCTAAAGAATAAACTGTAATTTTCTTTGCATTCATTCCACACAAAATAAATATAAACGAGACAAAACATCCGTTTTCTCTAAAGAATAAACTGTACATTTTCTTTGCATTCATCCCACACACAATAAATATAAACAAGACAAAACATTCAATTACTGGAGCAGTATCATGCAAGGTAAATGCACTTAATTCTTTCTCTGCTTGTAAACATATATTTTTATTTATATTATTATGATACTAGAAGATGCACGAAGAGCCAGAAATAAAAACTGATATGTAGTGTAAATGCGCAGCATTTAACTAAAAAACACAGACTACTGTTACATTAGGATGGGGTATGGGGTAGGCTACGCTAGAGGAAGGCTCAACATTCTGACATATGGTGAAAGGGGTGCATGGGGTAAACAAGGTTGAGAACCACTGCTCTAGATAGTTTGTCTAAATGTGATTTTAATGCCTTCCATTTGCATAGATATTTTAATGCCTTCCATTTGCATAGATTTCTAAATCTACGCATTCTGAACAAGTTAATTTCCTTGAAAAATCCTGGTCCCTAATTTTGACACACTTGGTGTGTGAATCATAAGGGAACTTTGTCATTCTAGTTACACCCCTCTGAACAATATCTACTGCTACAAGAGCTTGAATCCAACATAATTGCTGGCTAATTATGTTAACCACAAAAAAGAATTAAGTACGTCACCAAAGATACTGGAAAAATATCCGAAAATGACGAAAGATGACTGCCCAAAACCATCGATGTTAGTTGGGAGCTAACAGTAAACGAATTGGTTCTCTCTGCAGTTTAGTAATCAACGTTCCTGAAAGTGGGCGGGTCTTATTCTCTAACACTAGCAACAGTGGCACTGCCACAAAATTTGAATTTTTTTACTACCTTGGTAGGAAGCTTTCAGCTTTATTTAATTACTTGAAAAGTTACACATGTAAAATAAGCTAATAAATATCTAAAAACCAAAATATACACATTTCATGAATTAAGGGTCACATCTTAGTCTGCAAGGATTACCTACCTATTATGTGCTTCTGTTCCTTAACTGGTTCATTGAATTACTGTACATATCTTAATTAACAGCAATCAAAACTTATTACCAAAATGCATTACAGAAGAAAAATTTACAAAAACTTTTTCATGAATTAAAGGGTACATCCTAGTCTGCAAGGATTACCTACCTAATATGTGCTTTTGTTCCTGAACTGGTTCATTGAATTAATGTACATATCTATCTTAATTAAAAGTAATCAAAACTTATTACCAAAATGCACGACAGAAGAAAAATTCACAAAAACTTACGTGACTGCCCAGGCATGTCAAGGAATCCAGGACTCTTGCCTCCAAAGACATTGTCTGGTTCATTACTAAATACAGGAGAAAAAGCAGTGTTTATTGTGCTATATCCTGAATAAACTGTGCTTGGCATATTCAAAGCCAAAGAATCACCAGATGGCAAAGACTTATTTTCCATCTGTTTACTTGAATTATCTGATTTAGGAGTGCTGCATAGGTCTGGACCTTTAAAAGCCAATTGTTGAGAAATCAGAGATTGACTGATTGGTGCTGGAATGCTTGAGCTTTCACTTGTACATGAAGCTGACGTTAATGGGCCAGCCAATGATGGACTTTCAGAATACTTTCGGAAATTTGTTAGTTTATCCACCTGAATTGGAGCATTCAAGTTGAATTGTACTTCCCTAACCATAGAGGAAGTAACTGTAGTAGTCTGAGCAGGACTTACCTGAAAAAAAACAAGACCAATGTATTCGTACACTACATATCCATTTCCACTGAAATAGTTTTTATATTAAAACTGATAATAAAAATATATTCCTGCTATGGTCAAACCACTGCCTTAATTAGCTTCCATGATTTGGTTTGAGGATAAGCAAAAGATGAACCTTCTCACTTACAGGGTGAATAGGATCCTCTCCTCGAGGTTAATTATTATTATTATTATTATTATTATTATTATTATTATTGTTATTATTATTATTATAACAAAGGATTAATTTATCCAGATCTGAGCCTAACAACAGCTCTTCTTGGGCTGGTTTTCAGGAATTAATCCTGAAATAAAAAGGTTATTTAGGAAACCGGTTTTACTTAGGAACGTGATGATCCTATTAAATATGAAATATTTGCCTTCAGCAAGAATGCCTTTTAATGTCGAGTTTCAAAAATATAAGTTTCTTTGATGGTTCCAAGTTGGACAATTAACTAATAAGTGTTGGACAGTCATTGGTGTCTGGCATGTACTACATTTCATTGGATCTGCATGTGGATTTGACATCAAATGACTGTGTGAATAGCTAGTATGGCCTATATGTAGTCTTGTTTATAAAACTTCTTTAGCTCTTTCTTTTTAAGATGACATCCATGAATTAACTTCACTTTTCATATTTCTCAGTTTATATCTAGTTAGCACTGATGTCCAATCAGTTTGCTAGTCTTCACATATTAGAGGCTTAAGTGAGGTTATCCAGTCTGATACTGGGGCATGTGTCATTGTTAATGGGATAGTGCAAGCTAATTTGGCAGCTGTATCTGCTTTTTCGTTTCCTTCAATTCCCACGTGCTGGAATCCAGTATTTTTTTATTAATAGTCCTGACTGAATAAGTTGACGTATTTTTATTTGGCTGTCTTATTCAAGGTGATTTGTAGATTTATACTTGTTTATAGCATCAATAGCACTTCGTGAGCCACTGAAAATTATGGTGGAAATTATGTCTAGTGCTATTTGTATGGCTGCGAGTTCAGCAGTGCATATTGATGATATTGGGGGAAGACTTATCTATGATAGAGCAGTACTACATATTTTTACTCTTCAAAGTCAAGGGTGGTAGATTTCCATTGCTGGATGGAATATTGGTTTAATATTATGTGAATTTATTAAATATTTGATTCTTTGTAGTTTTCTAATTTTTAATTAGAATTCAGAATGCAGGTAGCAACAGGAGATGTTTCTGCTTGAAGTGAAAGGCCCCTACGCACAGTTATCAAATTGAGGTGATGTTTTAGGGGTAATATACCTGCTTCTACTAACAGGGAGTTTATAAGGGATGATCGAAATGATCCCGTGCACAAACTTATCCCTTCATGATGCAATGCACCTAGTGTTTTTAATGTAGCTTCTCAGGCAGATGAATATATTGGGCAACAATAATCTATTATAGATAGTAGTGTTGCTTTGTATGACATTAGCATGGTGTTACGTCTGGTTCCCCAGCTGGTATGTGATAATTTTTTTCAATATGGCATATTTTGCTAGAGACTTCGACTTTGTTTCAAGATGAAGATAAATGACTGAATATTACTAGACTGTAAGAGTTTTAGCTTACAATTGCGTTTTTCGACCATTTCGGTAGAGTCAAAGTTGACCGAACGTGGTTTTTTTCTATTTATCGTGATTTATATGCAAATATTTTGAAAATGAGAAAAGCTACAACCTTCAATTATTTTACTGTTGTATTCTACATGAAATTGCGCACATTTTCATATATAAAACTTTATGTAACGGCTAATTTAAAATGGTGCAAACATTAACACAATTGCACGTATGATTTTTTCGGAAGAGTTACCCCGCGGACGTAAAGAAAACGTTATTTTTTTCATAAATTCACCATAAATCGAAATATTGTGCTAGAGACTTCCAATTTGTTGCAAAATGAAGGCAAATGCTTGAATATTACTAGAATATTTCGGTAGAGTCAAAGTTGACCGAAGGTTGAAATTTTGGCAAATATCGTTATTTATATGAAAATATCTCAAAACTGATAAAAGCTACAACCATGGGTTGTTTTTAGTTGTATTGTGCATGAAATTGCGCACATTTCCATATATAAAACTTTATATAACGGCTAATTTTAAAATGGTGCAAACATTACCACAATCGCATGTATGATTTTTTTCGGAAGAGTTACCGCGCGGACGTAAGGAAAAAGTTTTTTCATAAATTCACCATAAATCGAAATATTGTGCTATAGACTTCCAATTAGTTGCAAAATTAAGGTAAATGATTGAATATTACTAGAATATAAGCGTTTTAGCTTACAATTGCGTTTTTCGACCATTTCGGTAGTCAAAGTTGACCGAAGGTTGAAATTTTGGCAATTATCGTTATTTATATGAAAATATCTCAAAACTGATAAAAGCTACAATCATGAGTATTTTATTGTTGTATTCTACATAAAAATGCGCACATTTTCATATATAATACTTCATGTAACGGCTAATTTACAATGGTACTACAAAAATTATGTCAGTGACGAAATAATTTCCGAGATGTGTCACAGATACTTTTTAGTGCGGCAAGAAAGAAATTCGCGCTTGCGCGCCTGCGTATCGATTGTAAACAAAACAACACCTTGATCCGTGAACTCCCAGCATCCCCCAAGGCGCGTGATTCAAAAGTTTTAGGCTGGTAGGCCTATAAGTATTTTTCCGCGAATTTTAAAAAAACTTTTGTAAATTTTAAAAAAAAGTAAGTTGACGTAAAATATGTCCAGTCGGCACACGGGAGACAAAAAATGTCGACGTAAAATACGTCCAGTCGGTGTAAGAGGGTTAATATATTTGAGGTGTGCTTTCCAATTCAGGTGCTGATCAAATACCATTCCTAGGTATTTAACATTTGTGCAGAATTTTATTTTGGTATTATAAAGATAAAGCTTAATTGTTTGTTGTTTTAAGCATTTTTTATCTTTATAGAAAATTATTGCATTTGTTTATTGAAAATTAGAATCCTACTGAATTTACCCAGTTAGTAATATTTGTGACGGCTGTATTGAGCATTCTTTGGGCATGTCTTAGCGTGTTACTTGTATAATATATGGTAAAATCATCAACATACAAAATGTTTTTAACTCCTTTTGGTAAATTTATTGTAATATCATTGATTGCTAAAGCAAATAGAGTACAGCTTAAGACATTGCTTTGGGGGATTCCTTCTTCCAATTCATAAGCATTGAATAAGAATTTTCTATTCGAATTTGGAAAGTTCTATCCGAGAGAAAATTGTTAATAAAAATTTTTCCATTACATTGTGTCTCCATGTTGTATCATATGCTTTTTCTATATGAAAAAAATATTGCCACTGTTAATTTATTCTGATCAAATCCTTTTCTAGACAGGTTAGTGTTTCAAGGGTTGATCGACCAGCTATTGATCCTGACTGCGTCGGTGTTAGAATTGAATTTTTTGTTATGACATGTTAGTCATGACTAAACCATTTTTTCTAGTATTTTACATAGACAGTTTGTCAAAGATAAAGGTCTATAATTGGATGGATTATTTGAATCTTTCCCAGGTTTGTTTATAGGGATAATGCTAGCATGTTTCTATTTATCTGGAAAAACGAATTTCATCCAGATGGTGTTATAGAATTTTAGTAAATATGATTTGGCAATGTGGGCTAGTCTCTGTATCATTTCAAATTATATTTTATCATGGCCTGGGGCTGATGGATGACATGAATCTAGTGCACTGTTTAGTTCACCCATATTAAATAGATATGTAATTATATTCTACATCTTCAATAGTTTGAAAATTGAGTATACTATTTTTTACCTGTGTTCTTATACTTTGAAAGTGTTCACTTAGACTGGAGTAGGCACTCATGTTTTCAAAGTGTTTCCCTATTATATTCGAGATTTCATAAGGGTCATGATATAGTTTCCGATTGTGGTTTATTGCACTTCTTGGGTGTCTTATATATTTTCTGTTAATTTTCCTTATTTTTTGCCATGTATTTTTCATAGATGTATTTTCTGACAAGCTTGATACATAATTTTTACATGGCAATATTGTCTTAGATATTACAAGTTTTTGAAATTTGGCATTACGTATATTTGTTATATGAAGGTTTAATATAATTGACTGTTATGTTGATGACCACTATCTTGTTTAGAATATTTGTATGGTTGGGGAATTTGTTGAGGGCTTTGAGCCATGTCTTAAGTCTGCTAAGATTTCGACTTGATACGTGTTTGGTTTTGCTTAAAGTTGCTAAGGTTGGAGTCCACCATGGGACAGGTGATTTATTTGGGTGTGGCCTTGTTTTAGGTATGTTTTTATCAGCAGGATTTATCATGAGATATGTGAAGAATTCACATACTGTATTGTGGTTTTGGTTATGCGGAAATGGTGGTATATTTCTGGTATGTAGATTGTAAATGTCCCAATCTGCTTTTTGGATTATTTAAATAATTAAGGACTAGGGGAAGTGGTCGCTGGCATACGAGACATCAAGGACATTACACTCAAGTCTTTCAGCTAAGTCGACTGAGCACAGCGAGATATCTAATGAAAGGTTAAGTGGGTATTGGAGAAGTAAGTTGGCACATCACTTTCATTTAGGCAGCATAGGTCATGCTCCAATACGTATTTCTCTATGTTTGTTCCTGGTGTGTCAGCAAGGTGACTGTTATACCAAAGGGGACTATGAGTGTTAAAATCTCCTACTATAAGTAGGGGTTCATGTAGATTATTAATTAATGCTGATAGATCACTGGAATTCAAACTAAAATTTGGTTGGTTGTATAAGTTACAAATTGAGATCATATTTTCATCCAGCATATATAATTTGATAGGTGTTATCTGATATGATTGTGATAGTATGTTTAAAAGTTCATAGGTGATACTATTACGAACATATATTGCTGTGCCTAGTTTTCCACCATCAGTTGGTGAATAAGCCATTCTGTACTGTCAAAAAAAAGGATCCAAGGGGGAACCGCAATATATGGGAAAGACAAAAAACAAGGAAAAATATATGAGAAATATAGTAACTCAGAATGTGAACTAATAGCGGTAGAATTTGAATCTGAAAAATTAATGAACATAGTAATATATAGACCCCCTAATACTTAAGAGTTTGACATAATAATAAAAAATTGGATGATATATGTAGAAATCACAAGGACTGGACTATTCTCCTATCTGGAGACTAACTTTCCTTTCGTAGACTGGAAAGAACGAATAGGAGATTGTGGTTGTATTTATACATATAAAAAAGAGAGTAATAGTAGTACAGAAGATAAGAGGCAATTCGAAAAGCTATTAGATATGCTACTAGAATACAACATTCAACAAATAAATCACCTGCCAAAAAGAAAGGAAAATACTTTAGACCTAGTATTTGTGAATGAGGTGAATTATGTTAAAGAAATAATAGTTTATAATGCGAGTATTTCAGACCATAATGTCATAGAATTAACAGTCCATTCCAAAGCAAGTGAAAACAGAGATAAGCAAGAAATGAAAAAGTGGGAAGGATATGGAAAATACAACTTCTACAGTAAAAATATAAAATGGTCAGAAATAAATGAAGAATTAAACAAAGATTGGGATAACATTTTCGTAAGTGATGACATAAGAGTAAATACGGAGATACTGTATAAAATATTAGAGAAAAAAGTGGAAAAATATATACCGAAGAAGAAAGGTAAAGATCAGTCATGCATACCAAGAGACAGAAGGATCTTGTTCCAGATAATCAGAAAGTGGAAAAGTCTTGCAAAAGAAAAAAATGCATAGAAAGTTATAGAACTAAAAAGTAAGATAGAAAATGCAGAACAAAAGATTATACAATAAAAGAAAATGAAAAACGGGACTTGGAAGAAAAAACCCTAGTAAATATCAAGCAAAACCCCAAACTATTATACTCGTACGCAAAAAAAGATGAATAAAAGAAGAATAGAAATAAGCCCTCTAAGAATTGAAGGAAGATTAACGAATGAAAAAAGGGAAATATGCAACATATTGGCAGAACGATATAAGAGAGAATTCACTCCTAAAATTGATA
The DNA here is from genome assembly GCF_015104395.2 of Macrobrachium nipponense. NCBI lineage: Eukaryota > Metazoa > Arthropoda > Malacostraca > Decapoda > Palaemonidae > Macrobrachium > Macrobrachium nipponense. Next base: position 118,140,444 of record NC_087200.1, on the reverse strand, counting down.
ATGAAGATAATGATACAGAAGTAAGGGACGAAAATAGTGAATATTTAGCTGACATAGATATTAATGAAGCTGATTTTGTGCAGGCTATTAATGAAAGTAAAAATGGAGCTGCTGCAGGTCCTGATGGTGCTCCTGCTATTTTGTTAAAGAAAGTAGTTCATTCTATCGCAAAGCCACTTGCAATATTATTAAGACAAAGTGTAGATACAGGCTAGATTTATGATGAGCACAAATTAGCATATATTACCCCTACTTTCAAAAGTGGATCAAGACTAGAGGCAAGTAATTATAGGCCTGTGAGTCGTAACATCACATATTATGAAAGTGTATGAAAGGGTAATGAAGAAAAATATTATGAAACATTTAATAAAAAATAATTTGTTTAATATAGGACAACATGGTTTTGTACCCGGAAAAAGTACACAAACCCAACTGTTAGTCCACCGTGAGAACATATACAAAAATATGAAAAGCGGAAATGAAACAGATGTGGCTTATCTAGACTTTGCAAAAGCTTTTGACAAGGTAGACAATAATATATTAGCGAAGAAAATTAGAAAACACAATATCGTGGATAAAGTAGGAAGATGGTTAAAAGAATTTTTACACAACAGAAAACAGATAGTTATTGCAAACGATGAGAAATCTGAGGAGCTAAGGTAATATCCGGTGTGCCACAATGTACGGTGTTAGCTGCAATACTGTTTTTTATTATGATTGCAGACATAGACAGTAATGTTAAGGACTCGGTAGTGAGTAGTTTTGTCGATGACACAAGAATAAGTAGAGAAATTACTTATGATGAAGATAGGAACGCGCTACAAAGAGACCTTAACAAAGTATATGATTGGGCAGAGGTAAATAGGATGGTATTTAACTCTGATAAATTTGAATCAATAAATTATGGAGACAGCGAAGGAAAGCTAAATGCATATAGGGGACCTAATAATGAGACAATCACAAATAAGGAAGCAGTTAAAGACCTTGGTGTGATGATGAATAGGAACATGTTATGCATGTGATGCTGAATAGGAACATGTTATGCAATGATCAAATAGCAATTCTATTGGCAAAATGTAAAGCAAAAATGGGAATGTTGTTACGGCACTTCAAAACAAGAAAAGCTGAACGCATGATTATGCTTTATAAAACATATGTTCGTAGTCCACTTGAATATTGCAATATGATATGGTACCCACACTATCAAAAGGATATTGCACAAATAGAGTGTACAAAGGTCCTCTACAGCTAGAATAGAAGAAGTTAAGGACCTTGACTACTGGGAAAGACTACAACCACTAAAATTATATAGTCTAGAAAGGAGAAGAGAACACTACATGATAATTCAGGCATGGAAACAGATAGAAGGAATAGCCGAAAACATCATGGAGCTAAAAATATCAGAAAGAGCAAGCAGAGGTAGATTAATAGTGCCCAAAACTATACCAGGAAAAATAAGGAAAGCACACAGGACATTAATCCACTACGCACAAGCATCGATAATGCAGCGTCTATTCAATGCATTGCCAGCTCATCTGAGGAATATATCAGGAGTGAGCGTAGATGTGTTTAAGAAGAAGCTCGACAAATATCTCAGCTGCATCCCAGGCCATCCAAGATTGGAAGATGCATAATATACCGGAAGATGTACTAGCAACTCTCTGGTAGACATTAGAGGTGCCTCACACTGAGGGACCTGGGGCAACCCGAACAAGATGTAAGGTGTAAGGCGGGGTTAGATCCTATGTGTTGTAAGCATATACATATTGGGTTGTGGTCTCATAGGATTTTTTGTAATTCACCCAGAAGTAGTCGGGTTAAAAGGCCATTTATATTCCATTAAATAGTTTTATATTCCATTATTGGGAGGAACTGGTGTCAAATTCTGTAAATTGATAGCCAATTTTACTTTGTCTTGAAGTTTATATGCATTTGAATTTATTTGTGGTTTTTTAATTGTTGTATTTGTATGTTGGTTATTAGGTTCAGCAGTTGTTTGTTTTTCATAATTAAATATTAATGTATATTTTTTAATTTATAATTTCCTTTTTGTATTTTAAGGATTCAGAACATAATTTGTTCTCATGTTGGTGTGTTAAAGGGCATGTTCTTAATTTAATAAAATTGTCTATACAATTTCGTATTGTGTCCTCTGTCTTGGTGGTTAGTTGGTTATGTGTACCTACGAAGCACTCATTACAACCACAAGACGAAGCATGTTTGGTGATGTTAGTTATTGGTTCAGCTTTAGACATTTTTGGTTTTGTTATTCTATTGGTCCTTTTCTGTAGTGGTAAGGAATGTTGGTTTCAGGGGTTATTTGCTCTATTGTTATTAGTGGAATATTTGAGTCTTGTGGATGGTTGGGGAGTGATAGTTATATTTTGGTTTGGTTTAATGGTATTGATTTTCATTAGTATTATCTGTTGGGAATTGTAAAGAGTGATTAATTGATTCTTTACTGTCAAAATGTTGGCTGTCTGATTGGGATTGAGGATAATTGTGTATTTCCTTCCACTTGTGGTGGTCTCTATAGCTTTTGTTTACTTTTGTGGTTCCTTGCTGACGTGTCTCGCATTACAGCTGTAGACTCGCCAGATTATGGTACGTTGCTTGTTTCTTTGTATATGTTACTTATGTTGTCCCTTTGCATGTTATATGTTTTGTGTATATTCTTGGTTATACTGTCTTTCATAAGGAGTGTGATTTATGTACCTTCTTAGTTAACACAAGTGTTTATTTATGTTTATGTCTGTTTGACGTGTTTGTTTTGTTTGCAGTGTACTACTGTAGTGGAATTGTTTACTGAATAAAACCTTGGTTCTGGTTACACCGGGTTTACTTCAGTTAGTACAAAATCTTTTTTAAAAGGTTCTCCTGGTGTAGTTGGAGTTCCAATATTCACTTTTTTTCTTTTAGCTTGTTTTTGGGTTCAGTATTATTGATATGAGACTTAATTTGTACGCTTATATTATCTTGTTGTTTGTAATTAATGTGATCGATATTTAGATTTTTAGTTACACTTGCAAAAGGGTGGTTTTTAAATGGATTATTAACTCCTTTTACTTTTAGCTCAAGTCTAGCTTCTTTGACTGTCATTCCTGTTCTATTTACGTATCAACTACTGGAGCTCTGCATTGTATTGATAATAAGAACATTCCTTAGATTTTGCGTGATGGGATTGTCCACAATTGATACATTAGTAGTATGGGTGTCTGATGCAAACACTGCACATATACTGCTTTATCATGGCATTTTTTGTATGTGTGCCCATACTTAGAACATTGAGTGCACTGAAGTGGTTTTGGTATAAATCGTTGCACTTCTCTATTTTGTCCTGATTTTGAGTGGGAGATCTTGGCCTGTAAATTTTATTTTTGCAATATTAATTTGTTTATTTTCATCTTTCTTACTTGGAACTGAGTAGACTTCTATATCGTGTTTATTACTGTATCTTAACTTAAGGGAGTCAAGTATTAAGTGTTTTGAGGGTAGTCCTTCTCCATCAGTCTTAGATAAAATGATTGTGCCCTCTATATGATATGACAAATTTTCTAAGACAATTTGTATTTTTCATAGCTACAAACCTGAGGTCTTAACCGTGTGCGAACAATTTTTCGAAAAAACATTATTCGAAAGGTAATTGTTCGAAAAAAAAATTTCCGAAAACCAAATATTCGAAAACAATAGTTCGAATGTGTAATTGTTCGAATTTACAATTGATCGAAATAAAAAATATTCGAATAAGCAGTTTTTCGAAATGAATATTGTTCGAATTCATGAGTAACGTCGACTTGTTGAAAAAAAGCCCGACGGCAGTTTTGTATGTTACCACTTTCTCTCTCTCCCTCTCCCAAAGTGTAGTTATTCAAGAAACAACTCAATCGCATTGTTTGTATTTTAATTACCTTAAAACAACTTATCGTATTGCTTGTATTCTATTTACCTTAAATAAAAAATAAATAAAGATAAACCTTTAACAAATCCTTAACTGAAAGTTCCCATTGTTATTTAGGACGGTTTTCCATTTAGTAGAGAAGCTCTTAAACCCTATGTTACGGCCTCTGAGAGAGGTCCGCTTCAGGTTCGATATGGAATAATAAAAAAAATATATTTCAACACCAACAGTTGAAACTGGGGATACAAATATAGAAAGAAACACTAACACAACAAAGGTTTATTTACAAGCTTACTAACAAAGGTAAATGCAGAATGGAATCTCCTATTTACATAAAGAGATAGAATCTTACACTGCATGTACTGGGGGAACAGTGAGGCAATTCAAATACTTGCTAGTCAATTTGGCAATTTGAAGGGATGGCTTCTCAAAAGGAAAACGGTGATTGCAGACGTCCTCTTGACTCCGTATTGCAGAAACTAGTCTACTTGAAAGGCAGGAACTCCCCAAAACCTCTGGCAGGACCTTTTCTTCTCTGAAGTCTGCTTGCATCGAGATAACACGAGATAATTCGTCCACTCCTGAAGACTAGTCCAGTATCCAACCAACTCTCAAACAACTCTTCTTCCAATCCTTCGATGATTCCTTTTCTCTTATCTCTCTCGGATGATCTCTGCTGCTGCTGATCTCTCACTGATAATCTGATCTATGGCTCTTACTGAGGATATCTCTCTGTGACTAACTGGTGTCTCTCTTTTACGATCTCTGCTTTCTCCTGTTACGACCGTCGTATTTATACGGCACTCTGGGGGCGGAGCCTACGGCGAACTTGACAGACTCCAGGGATTTCTAGAACTTCTTAGATGAATCTAGACGAGGTATTGCATCAGAAATAGCGGCGTTTCTCACGTCCCGACGAGTTCCATGACACTCCTGCCGATTCTAGAACCATCATGATAACAGGCACCTCCAACACAATGCGCTAACGCCTCCTTGCTGCCGAACTTCTCGAAAATGCGTTCTCCTTTCCTTTATCGTTCTTTGCTAGGAAGCAATTACCATCACACGCGCCCCCCAAAAGAGAAAAAAAATGAAATCAACTGATTTTATTTTTTTTTCTAAAGAGAAGCAAGAATTAAACAGCAGGGAAACAATTCTGCATAAAGCTTTAATACTTTTTCATCCAATCAACCACTCGTGCCAAAACAGAAAACGGTCAATAGGCTACTCATTCTGAAAAAACTAGAGAGGCTATCTGCTATAACATTATCCTTCTCTCTTACTATTTCTGTTTTCTGAACTCTGATTAAAACTTATAAATACTAAAACACCTCTTGTGTTTTTCTCAAAACTAATCTCACTCAGTAACAGTGTTACACGGGCGGAGGCCACAGCACGGGGCGTTGTTTATAATTCTAAAGCAAATTTACATTCATTGCCTTTGCTCTACTCTTACCCACATTAATTCTATAATGTATATTTCCCCTCTTCTCTAACACTGAAAGAGGACCTTCGAAATTGAGATAAAGAGGAACCTTCTTTCTGGACTAGTACTAAAACTTTATCTCTTACACACAAACTTCTCTCTTTTGCTCTAAGATCAATTTTCTCTTTAATTTCTCCTTGACTTCCTCTCGCGTTTTCTTTCGCTAAGTGCCAAGTGCTTCCATCCTCCTCCGCTAGCTACCAAACATCTCTTAGATTGTTTTTATAATACTCAAGATTAGTTATGCAATCATCTCTACCCTTACTTCTAGGCAAAGTTCCGAACATATTTATAATTACGTTATCAAAAGATTTGCGTACTGAAGGAATATTACACAACTGAACTCTGGGAATTACTGGAATCGGTTTCCTGGCAATTTGATATTCATGACAGCTTAAAGCATATCTCTTCACGTCATTTTTCATCCTAGGCCAAAAGTACGCTCTACTAATACACTTGAAAGTTTTATTTACTCCCAAATGTCCTTGCTCATAATGTGCTAACTTCAAAAATAGTTCACGAAGCTTCCTAGGAACTACTAATTTTCCTGTGATTCCCCCTTCACTACCTGACTTAGGACAAACATGACACGAAACTTCGTTCTTTACAAAAAAAGTTTCCTTACACACATCATCGAGATCATCATCCACACTAAAAAATTCGGGTTAGTGTCTCATCCTCTCTCTGCAACTTGACTAGCTCATCCTTATCCAAAATGTTAAGAGCCTAATTTATCACCGAACTAGGACTAGATACAGGTACATTTACAACGTTACTCTAGACAGCTACGCCTTCCCTTTGGCTATCACTGTCAACGATAGAGTTAGGTCTCTCAGCCACACTCATGCCAAGATCAACCTCGCTACCTCTATCACACTCGTTCAAATCCACGAACTCACTCACGTTCGAATCCACGAACTCACTCTCGTTCGAATCCATGAACAAATTATGACTGTAGTCTATGTCTGTATCTAAACCCGACCTAGTTACTACCATTTCAGGCACTGGAATATTCCTCACAACAGGATTCACATTCTTGGATAAAGCTAAGTCATTACCGACAATAATGTCAACACCTTCGACGGGCAAACTGTCCACAACTGCAAGTTTCACTTCTCCTGACACTACCTGACTTTCTAAATTCAACTTCAACAAAGAACAAAGAACACAAGTGTTAGGAAATCCACCTAACATGACTTTCTCTTCCATATTGATTTCTGCCCTGTTCGGCACACTCTCTCCTCTAATCAGTGAGACAGCAGAGCCTGTGTCTCGAAGCAAGACTACTTCTCTCGAATCTACTCCTCCAAGAGAGGAAACTACGCCTTCTGACAGAAATTCAGCAAAAATTTTCCTAGTTTCTCTCATCACATCATTCCTACTTGACGAAAGGTTAACTAGAGACACTGGTTTCTTACTGTCCTTCCTTTCTACTGCACAATTTCTCGCTAAATGCCCTTTCCCAATACATCGGAAACAAGTTAATTCTGAGCCACTAGATGCCACTTTACTCTTACAAACCTTAGACGTATGACCAGGTTTTCCGCATGTATAACAGGAATAGTCACTTCTACTCGCATTGCTATTACTAGGACTGAAACCTTTGCTGCTTTGTACTCTACCAGACGAAGGATCATTTCGTTTCTTACTAACACTCAAATTATGAGTTAGACTATATTCGTCAGCCAGCCTAGTTGCACCTGCAAAAGATACGTCTCACCTACCCTCTATATAAAGTTTAATCTCAGGGGATACGTTATCTTTGAAGTTTTCTAACAACACTAAGTTCTTCAAACTATCAAAATCCTCAACTTTAGCAGAAGTTAACCAATCAAAAAACAGCCTATCTAACTTCTTAACATATTCTACATACGTAATATTTTCATCCTTTCTCAAATTTCTAAATTTCTTACGATACGCCTCCGGTACTAACCTTTACGCGCTAAGAACAGTTACTTTCACAATATTATAATTATCACATTCCTCCTTAGACATGGAACTATACACAGTAAGTGCCCTACCACTCAAAACTGATTGCAAATATAAAGTCCAAATTTCTTTAGGAGAACCTATTCTTTCCATTAACTTCTCAAAACACATGAAATATGTCGTAACATCTTCCTCATCAAACTTTGGTACTAATTTTAGCACTGCACTCATACCTAACGCATCAGCTCCGTTTTCGTTCTCGCCTGACCTACTGTTACGAGTACTTTCCCTTAACCGAGCAATTTCCAACTCATGCATACGCTCTTTCTCTCTCTCTTCCTGCTCATGCATACGTACTTTTTCTCTTTCTTCCTGCTGCATTACCAACATTTCTCTCTCTTGCTGCATTTTCATTGCTTCTCTCGCTTGCTGCACTTCCCTCTCAGCTGCTCTTTCCTCTCTCTCAGCCGCTCTTTCCTCTCTCTCAGCCGCTCTTTCATCTCTCTCATACTTTTCTCTTTCTTTCTTCTCAACATGCTCACGGAGATCATTCCCCTCTAGACCTAGGAGCTTGCCTGACTCAATAAACTTTCACCATCTCACTCATTCTGGTTCTTTCTATATTCTCCCTGTTTCAAACTGTTAAAGTGTTGATAGCCTAAGCAAGGTCGCCACAATGTTACGGCCTCTGAGAGAGGTTCGCTTCAGGTTTGATATGGAATAATAAAAAAATATATATTTCAACACCAACAGTTGAAACTGGGGATATGAATATAAAAAGAAACACTAACACAACAAAGGTTTATTTACAAGCTTACTAACAAAGGTAAATGCAGAATGGTATCTCCTATTTACATAAAAAGATAGAATCTTACACTGCATGTACTGGGGGAACAGTGAGGCAATTCAAATACTTGCTAGTCAATTTGGCAATTCGAAGGGATGGCTTCTCAAAAGGAAAACGGTGATTGCAGACGTCCTCTTGACTCCGTATTGCAGAAACTAGTCTACTTGAAAGGCAGGAACTCCCCAAAACCTCTGGCAGGACCTTTTCTTCTCTGAAGTCTGCTCGACGTCGAGATAACACGAGATAATTCGTCCACTCCTGAAGACGACTAGTCCAGTATCCAACCAACTCTTGAACAACTCTTCTTCCAATCCTTCGTCGGTTCCTTTTCTCTTATCTCTCTCGGATGATCTCTGCTGCTGCTGATCTCTCACTGATAATCTGATCTACGGCTCTTACTGAGGATATCTCTCTGTGACTAACTGGTGTCTCTCTTTTACGATCTCTGCTTTCTCCTGCTACGACCGTCGTATTTATATGGTACTCTGGGGGTGGAGCCTACGGCGAACTTGACAGACTCCAGGGATTTCTAGAACTTCTTAGATGAATCTAGACGAGGTATTGCATCAGAAATCGCGGCGTTTCTCACGACCCGATGAGTTCCACAACACTCCTGCCGATTCTGGAACCATCATGATAACAGGCACCTCCAACATAATGCGCTAACGCCTCCTTGCTGCTGAACTTCTCGAAAATGCGTTCTCCTTTCCTTTATCATTCTTTGCTAGGAAGCAATTATCATCACACCCTATGATGGCTGAGTTCGTTCAAAGTGAACAAAGAAAGCCCATGTTATTAGTGAATGGACATTTATTTGTTAAAGACAAGCAAATGCATAATATAATTTGTAAATTACTGTAAATATCGAGCTATAACAGTAAAAGATGTTACCATTACTAAAGAACATAATCATGCAGGTGATCCAATTGGCGTAGAAGTGCGGAGATTTATTGAAAAGTGAAAAACGGCGCAAAAGGTACACGTGACTCCCCTCATTATAAAATTGCAAATTCATCTTCGGATCTTAGCACATCTGGAGCTCAGGGATTGCCAGCTGTCAACAGTATTAAGCGCTCAATTAGAAGGGTTCGCTTTGAAGAAAACTGTGTACTATCTACACCCTATCATAGGAAGGATATAGTATTCCCAGTTGAGTAGTGTATGAGGACTTTCAAGAATGAAGATTTTTTTCTTTTTGACTTGGATCAGGAAGAAGAGAGTTTTCAGTCAAAATTCGAATGCTATTAGCACTGGCATTTATCCCAGAAGAAAGAGTCATTGAAACTTTTGAAAATTTAGTAGAAGAGTTATCTTCACCTGAATTACTTCCGGTAATAGATTATTTTGAAGATAAATTGTATAAAGATATGTTAAGGAAACTAATAAATTTAAAACATCAATCATGGTTAGATCAAGTATTTTATAGATTCGAACAATATTCTTTAGAAAAACTGCTTATTTGAATATTTTGTATTTCGATCAATTGTAAATTTGAATAAATACACATTCAAACTATTGTTTACGAAAAAACAATTTTCGAACAATTGCCTTTCAAACAATGGGTTTTCGAAAAATTCTTCGCAAATCGGTTTTAAGAACAGGATCATTTCTGGCGCCTAGCTGGATCTGGTTAAAAAGCAGATGAAAACAAGGAATCTTGTGATATCTGGCAACGCGTGCATAGATTGGGTGAAGAGTGGTCAAGGACCACGCACCTACGCCACTGTGTCAGTCTTTTCTCTAACCACCTGGGCAAGAGTCGTGGTTGACCTCTCTCAGCCTTTACCCGGTTCACTGCCCATTTCGTTTGTGTGTGTGTGTGTCTGGCTGATATTATGGCTTCTTCTGCTCCTTCTCGGCTCCCCAGAATTCCAGGTTTTCCGTGTTCACATTTTTTGGCTTCAGCGGCAACCAATCCCCACATCACATGTAACAGATGTCATTCTAATTTTTTTACTATAACGAATCCTTGCACAGAATGACTGGCATGGCCTAAAGAGCAGTGGAAGTAGTTTTATAGCAAGAGAGAGCATCGGAGGGTTTTCGCCTCTTCCTGATGCTTTGTCTCCTGCAGTATTCAACCCCATAGTAACGTTGTGCCTGTTTCCCTCCTTTTCTTGCTTTGCTTCATTGCTGGAAGTATCGGGAGGCCCCCGGGCTGATTTTTCTTCGGGAGTTAATTTGATTCCCGGGAAGGGGGAGGCTTTTTCATCATTCTCATTCCTTCCAGAGTCGGAGGCATCCAAGATGGCGACAATTTGGAAGACCCTCAGGCTAGGAAGTCCCCTGTCCTTGGAGGGGTTGCTAGCGCACTTTATGGAGGCTCCCTAGCCCCCTCCTCAGGCTGGCCAGGCCCTTCCCCCTCCTCCCAGCCATGTATTCATGGGTAGTCGAGGTCAGCCATCTTGTATTGCTCCGCCAATGACTGTTGCCGCTTCTTTGAGTCGGAGGGAAGCCATGGTGTCAGCCCCGTTGATGACGTCACAAGATCAGTCGTTGTGTATTCCTCCGCCAGTGGCGTCTGCTTCCCCTTCAGACCGAGGAGAAGCTGTGACGTCATCACCAATTGTGACGTCACTCCCAGTCGTCTGCTTTGCACTACCTCTCTCAGCTGTGACGTCATCTCTGCTGCCCAGTTTGCTGCATCTCCCTTCCATGCCATTGGAGCCTTCTCTTGCAGATCAGTCTGAGGTTATATGCCTGACGGTGCTTAAGAGGTTGGACTCTGTTTTGGATGATAAGTTGGCTGCCTTGTTGGCTGGGAGGACTGGAAGGAAACGTGTTGCATCGTCCCCGCCTCCAGCAAAGAGATCGCGTAAGAAACCAGTGCTGTCTTCCTCTCCCTCTTCGCCTACAAGGGTTCTCGAGAGTGTTGGTGTTTCAGAGAGCGTTAGTGTATCTTCCCTTGTGTAATCTGCAGTGGCTGCTTTGTCCTCTGCATCAAATCGCGAGCGTGTTGCAAACTCCCGTTTGTGCACATGATGCAAGTGTGCTCCTACTTCTCCAGGTGCCTGGCAAGAGGTCGAAGGTGGTGAGCGTGGAGTTGGTGTAGTAGGAGTGTTTGCCTTCCCCTCTCCCTGGTGCTTCCAAGAGTTCGACTCTGAGGGATTCTCCTTCAATCTCGAGTGTTCAAGATTCTTCTCCAACTCACGTTCGTATGTCTACCACGCCAGTGACCATTCACGGACATGTTTATGATTCATCTGTTGGAGGAGTGCATAATGATGTTCTTAGTGTTGTAGTGGGTTCGTCTCGGGAGCCGGCGCGTGGACCCAGCCCAGACAGGTTAGTTGGTGTTTCGGGCTGTTTGGCTGCTGATCCTTCTGTTAATTTTAATGAGGAAGGTGCTTTAAAGGAGCCTACACATTCTTCTCATCATCGGTCTCCGTTGCCAGAGCAAGAGGAGGGAGACACGCAAGAGTTTTGTCTTCCTTTTCGGAAGTTGTCGATCTCATTCGTGGGTTCAACAATTTGGAAAGTGGGACTCAGACTCAGTCGTCTTACACTCCTTGCTTGGAAGCCTTGGAGGGAGCTAAACAGGATCCCAAATAATCTATTCAGTTTCCCTTGTCGGGGCACGTCCAGTCTGTCTTGCATAAGGGTAACGCCTCTGTTTCGGACCGGGACGGTTCGCTTCGCTCTAGAATCTTTGCCAAGCTACTACCCCTGCTTCTCATGAGACATGGGAAGTATTATGCTACGAACTCTGCATTTTATATATCACACCATCTTAACGCAGACGTCATTTGCCTGAAGCCGGGATTGATTTTAGCGCAGGTGAGGTCGGTGGCTCCGTCCTTGTCTCCACAAGATGCCTCAGCGTTGGAATCTATGGCAACCTTCATGTTGCAGATGGTTTCTTGGCTGGACTTCTTGTCTCCACAAGATGCCTCAGCGTTGGAATCTATGGCAACCTTCATGTTGCAGATGGTTTCTTGGCTGGACTTCTGGTCTGTAGTCATTACCAAGATAGCTTCTGACAGGTCCCCAGAAGGGTTGGTGAGTGCATCCTTGCTTGCCAGTCTGTTGCCGTCTGGACTCTGGAGGCAAGGCGTTTTCGTATATGGCTCACCTCAAGTATTAATTTATGGGCTAACCTTCTTCCAATTAGAAGAGACGCGGCTTTATCTAGGATGGAGAGACCAGTTGACACAGAGTCCTTGCTGGCATTGAGAAACGGAGATTTGTTGGAGTCCCAATTTTTGTTTCCTCGGACCGAGCTCGAAAATGCGATAGACCAGCACTGGGCGGACACCAAAGACAGACTAGTGTACCAGGCCGTGTCTAAGTTGGAGTCTCGTCCTCGGAGACGTCCGGCTCCTCCTCCTCCCCTGTCCAGCAGCAGTCAAGAAGATCGTCGCCTAGTAGGCCGTCGAGGAGTTCGATTTCGTCAGGGCCTTCCCTTTCGGCTCAGCCTAGGTCAGAGGACCAATGTCTCTTTCACTCTCGTTCCTTTAAGGGGGCCGGTCGGCTAATGCCATTCTTTAAGGACAGGACTTTGATATTCATACCACTTGGGACATCTCCAAACCTCATATGATTTTTGCCTCTGACCTTCGGTTTTGTGACGCCAGGGCAATTTATCCCGAAAATAACCATTTTTCAAATTCTATCTCCTCCCTTGATATTTAATATTAAGACCTGGGATTACTACCTGATGTAGACCTCCAATCGAATGAGGGAGTTTTTTTTCTAAAAGTCATTTTTTTGCTAGATATGAATTTTTCATTAAGGTAAAAAAAATACCCTATAAATTAGGAAAACAAAATTAAAATATTAGGAACGAAACAAAATTGGAAAAAAGGGCTTCATTTGATTGTTCTATAATGGCTTTCTGAGTTATATACCAAATTCCAATGTTATAGCTTTAAAACTAAGTGAGAAGATAGATTTTGAAGGTCAATAACTTTAGTTTTGAGATACGGGCGTTCAAAGTTTTTCTTCGTATTTTTATAACGACAATGTTAATAAATAATGATTATTATGAACGTAAATTTCTTTTTTGTGTATTAATAAACCAAAACTATTTTCTTTATCATAATTTAATCTTAAAAGATGATCCCTTTGCTCATATATCGTAACTTGGGGCACTGCGTCACGCAAGATGGGGCACTCATTCCTACGCAACTCTCTCTCTCTCCTTCACTAACTCTGCTTATTACAGCGAATTTTCTTCTTCTGTATGTTAGCTAGATGTTTTCCTAGTATTTTCCGTTTTGGCATGATGAAATTCTTGCCAAAACAAAGATAAGCAAACGTAAATGCAAGAGAATGTCAAAAGGTGAAATTCGAAGTTGTACTCTCTTTTTATAAAGACAATGTTAATAAATCATGATTATTATGAATTTCATATTCCTTTTTGGGTATTAATAAACCAAAACTATGTTATTTATCATAAATTAAGATCCCTTTGCTCAAAGATCGTAGCCTGGGGGACAGTGTGATGTGTGCTTCAGGCAAGACGGGGGCGTTTACTTACTACGCAACCCTCCCTCTCTCTCTCTTCACTAACTACGCTAATATCGCATATATTATGATATTCTGTAATCATATTAGAGCGAATTTTCTTCGTCTTTATGTTAGCGAGATGTTTTCCTTGTCTTTTCCTCATTGGCATGATGAAATTCTTGTTGAAACATAGATAAACACATGTAAAAGCAAACGAATGTCAGAGAAGAAATTCGAACGTGTAGACTACTTGAAGTATGTGCTCACACTGAATCATGGGATACTCCCCGAGTCCCCTCTGCGACTCACAGAATCTCTACAGATACCATTTCTCACAATTTCTTTGACAATAATTATCAAAATTGACGATAACATTAGAAATATTGCATTTTCTTGTACGGATGAATGTTTTAGGCTTATTGAGTTATGTTTACTAATTACCCTGTAACTACAAAAGTAAGAGGAATTTTGACGAAATATTTCATATACGTATTCTCAATTGCCATATGAAGCTCCATGAATTTTTTCATGACTTTGCATTTTTTGCCCTATACCCCCATATATAAGGGTTCTGGCTGGCCCCCTTAAGCCAAGGAGGGGCCAAAGTGGCAGAGGTAAAGGGGGCCGTTGGTAGGTTAGGTGCCTCTCACTCTCCTGCGCCATGGGTGGGGAGTGCCTGGCGGGCCATTGGGCCAAGTGGCAGAGTTATGGGGGCGGAGAAGTGGGTGGTAGATGTCCTTCAGGTGGGGGTACCTACTGCCATTTGACTTCTCTCCTCCTCTATCAGACAAGCCACAGCTCAGGGAGGCATATCCTCCAGATTCTCTGAAGTTCTTGGCTCTTTGGGAGGAAGTGCAGATGTTGGACAAGGATGCAATAGAGGAAGTGGTGCATCCATCTCCCGGGTTTTACAGTCACATCTTCTTAGTGGCCAAGGCGTCGGGAGGATGGAGACCTGTGATCGACTTATCCACCTTGAATCACTTCATCAGGAAGAAAAGGTTCAAGATGGAGACCCCAAGTTCAGTGTTGGCAGCTGTGAGGGAAGGCAACTTCATTCTGTCAATTGACTTAAGGGGGCCGGCCGGAACCCCTATATATGGTGGTATAGGGCGAAAAATGCAAAGTCATGAAAAAATTCATGGAGCTTCATATGGCAATTGAGAATACGTATACGAAATATTTCGTCAAAATTCCTCTTACTTTCGTAGTTACAGGGTAATTAGTTAACGTAACTCAATAAGCCTAAAACATTGATCCATACAAGAAAATGCAATATTTCTTCTATTACCGTAAATTTTGATAATTATTGTCAAAGAAATTGGGAGAAATGGCATCTGTAGACATTCCCCGAGTCGAGAAGGAGACTTCAGGCTCAGGTACCAAGTCCAGTCATGATTTAGTGCGATCACAGACTTCAAGTAGTCTACATGTTCCATTTCACCTCTGACATTCGCCTGCGTTTACGTATGTTTATGTATGTTTCAGCAAGAATTTCATCATGCCAATGAGGAAAAGACAAGGAAAACATCTCGCCAACATACAGACGAAGAAAAATCGCTCTAGTATTATTACAGAATATCATAATATACGCGTGGTTAGTGAAGAGAGAGGGGAGGGTTGCTTAGTAACGCCCCCCTCTTGCCTGACAGCACACGTCACACTGTGCCCAAGGCTACAATATTTGAGCAAAGAGATCTTCATTTATGATAAATAACAAAGTTTTGGTTTTTTTAATACCCAAAATGGAATATGAAATTCATAATAATCATGATTTATTAAATTGTCTTTGTAAAAAAAAGAGTACACCTTCGAGTTTCACCTCTTGATATTCTCTTGCATTTACGTTTGTTTATCTTTGTTTCGGGCAAGAATTTCATCATGCCAAAGAGGAAAATACAAGGAAAACATCTCGCTAACATACAGAAGAAGAAAATTCGCTGTAATAAGCCGAGTTAGTGAAGGGGAGAGAGAGAATTGCGTAGGAAGGAGTGCCCCATCTTGCGTGACGCAGTGCCCCAGGCTGCGATATATGAGCAAAGGGATCATCATTTATTATTAAATTATGATAAATAAAATAGTTTTGGTTTATTAATACACAAAAAAGAAATATACATTCATAATAATCATTATTTATTAACATTATCTTTATAGAAATACGAAGGAAAACTTTGAACGCCCGTATCTCAAAACTATACTTTTTGACCTTCAAAATCTATCTTCTCACTTAGTTTTAAAGCTATAACATTGGAATTTGGTATATAACTCAGAAAGACATTATAGAACAATCAAATAGAGCCCTTTTTTCCAATTTTTGTTTTCGTTATATATAAATTTTTTTCTCCTGATTTATAGGGTTTATTTTTTACCATATTGAAAAATTCATATCTTGCAAAATAATGACTTTTAGAAAAAAAACTCTCCATTCGATTGGAGGTCTACATCAGGTCTATATATGGTAGTAATCCCAGGTCTTAATATTAAATATCAAGGGAGGAGATAGAATTTGAAAAATGATTATTTTCGGGATAAATCGCCCTGGCGTCACAAAACCGAAGGTCAGAGGCGAAAATCATATGCGGTTTGGAGATGTCCCAAGTCACCTTATTAAGTGGTATGAATATCAAAGTCCTGTCCTTAAAAAAGGGCATTAGCCGGCCGGCCCCCTTAAAGGATGCATACTTCAAAATCCCTATTCATCCGACATCCAGGAAGTTCCTTCGCTTCTCTCTTGGGGACAAGGTCTTCGAGTTCAAAGTCCTATGCTTTGGGCTGACAACAGCCCCTCAAGTGTTCACAAGGGTCTTCTCTCTCGTGTCAAGTTGGGCCCATGCTCAGGGGATCCGTTTGCTGAGGTACCTCAATGATTGGTCGGTCTTGGCAGTTTCCAGGGAAAAGCTGCTGCAGGACAGGGATCGTCTACTTCGGTTCTGTCTGCAACTGGGCATCGTAGTCACCCAGGAAAAGCCGAACCTCGTACCCAAAGGCTTCTCTACCCGGGCATGGTTATCGATATGACAGTGGCAAAAGTTTTCCAATTGGATCAGAGATTGGAGTTGTGAGTGGTGGTGCGCGACTTCCTGTCGGAACCACATCAGTCAGCTCATCAGTGGCAGGTTCTTCTGGGAGTGTTGTCTTCCCTGGAGAAACTGGTCCCTCATGGGCATCTTCATCTTCGGTCTCTGCAATGGAGACTGGGAGAATTCTGATCTCCAGCAGGGGACTCACCCCTATTAAAGGTTCTTCTGTCTCGGGAAGTGAGAGAAGACCTTCGTTGATGGTTGGATGACCGGAATCTTTCGAAGGGTGTCCCTCTGCGTTCTCTTCCACAGGGCTTTCTTCTGTTCTCAGACGCCTCCCTCGCAGGTTGGGGGGCTCATTTAGGCAGCCTCGTCACTTCAGGCATTTGAAATTTGGAGGACAAACAGCAACATATCAACGTCTTGGAGTTGAAGGCAGCCTTCCTGGGTCTGAAGGAGTTTTGGGAGAAGGTAGAAGGTCATTCTGTCGTTCTCATGTTGGACAACACCATGGTGGTAGCCTATGTGAACAAGCAGGGAGGCCTGGTTTCTCATCAACTTCATGCCTGACTGTCGAGGTTCACCAGTGGGCGGTCAGCAATTTGGTAGAGCTCTCAGCCAGGTATATCCCAGGCAAACGGGATGTGGTTGCAGACAAACTCAGTCGTCGGGATCAGATCCTAGGCACAGAGTAGTCCCTTCATCAAGTGCTAGCAGACAAGCTTGTCCAGGTTTGGGGGAGACCCATGTCGGACCTTTTTGCGACTCGCTTCAACAGGAAGCTGATAGTGTACGCATTCCAACATCCCTGAGACAACCTGGAGGTGTATGCCTTCCCTCCGTTTTGTTTGATCCATCAAGTTCTGAACAGGCTAATGAGTTCACAGGGTCTCAGGATGACTTTGTTAGCCCCTCTTTGGCCTTAGGCGGAATGGTTCCCAGATCTGCTGTCGCTGTTGTCAGAGGTTCCGAGGGAAATTCCCCCTTGGTGACATCTGTGTCAGCCGCATGCGGAAAGGTTCCACCAGACAATA
The DNA here is from genome assembly GCF_015104395.2 of Macrobrachium nipponense. Taxonomy (NCBI): domain Eukaryota; kingdom Metazoa; phylum Arthropoda; class Malacostraca; order Decapoda; family Palaemonidae; genus Macrobrachium; species Macrobrachium nipponense. The sequence continues at coordinate 118,122,782 of NC_087200.1, read as the reverse complement.
GAATCCTTGTCTCTTCACGGTAGGAGGCTATCAGGTATCTCCTCCGAGCGAGAGGCTTTTCTCAGAGAACAACAGGGCATATGTCCAGCAGTCTAAGAAAGTCAACCTCCGCAGTTTACCAAGGCAAATGGGTGATACTGTGATTGGTGTCGTAAACGGGGTTTTTCTCCACTCGCAACCTCTATTCAGTGAATAGCATACTTTTTAACCTTCCTCAGAGATGAGAAATGCTTGTCTGTTTCTGCCATTAGAGGCTACAGGGCAGCCCTGAGTTTGGTGTTGTGCCTTAGAGGTATCAATGTCTTCCTGGGAACTTTCCTTGCTAGTTGAGGGGTTTGAGCCATCGAGTTCTCCTAGGGAGCTCCCTCTGACGTGGGATGTTTCCTTGGTTCTCAAAAGCTTCACTAAGAGTCCATATGAGCCCTTGTGTCGCTCATCTGACAGGAACTTGATGCTCTAGACAGTTTTCCTTCTGGCCTTGGCTCCACAGTCTAAGCTATGAGGTGAAGCACACCAGGGGTTAGGGGTTGGTGTTCTTCAAATTTGTCCCGGAATTTGGCCAAGATCCAAAATCCCTCTGTGCACGATGACAGGTTCACTTCGTTTTCCATTCCATCACTGAATGACTTTGTGGGTTGTGATGCTCAAGAGCTTTTGTTGTGCCCTGTCCGGGCCCTGCGTTGCTATCTTAAAAGGACTCAGCACCTTAGGCCAGGCTGACGCAGACTTTTTGTTAGCAAAGGCTGTACGAAGAAAGAGGTGTCTAAGAATACTATCTCTTTTTGGATACGGGAAGCCATCAAGACAGGCATACTTAAACTCTTCATGATTCCACCACCAGGTCTTTGCAGGCTAGAGCGCAAGATGTTAGGGGGATTGGTCCCTCTCTGGCTTTCAAAAAGAACTTGGCTGTACATAGAGTGCTAAGCGCTGGTACTTGGTTACGCCAGTCCATGTTCACCTCTTTCTGTCTTAAGGATGTTGCCCACAGATCTACAGACATGTTTTCCCTGGGTCCTGTGGTAGCTGCCCACCAGGTTATGTAACCCACACTTGCCTTTAACAGGGCACTTTTGTATCTTACCTAAGATGATTGCGTGGATGAGAGAATGAGTGGTTGGCTAGTCTCCTTCTTTCTCTTGTACCTTCCCTACTTCCTTCAGGGGGGTTAAGGAATAGACATGTCATTAGCTGGACTGGTCTGATACAGGTGAGTAAGGTAGTCATAATGAAAGTGTTGTCACTTAATATACAAATATCAAACCCTCTATTTGGTAGCATATGCGCCACTCCTTGGCAAGGAGGAGTTGGGAGTAGTACAAACCCTGGTGTATTGGTTTGCTGTTGGACAGTCAAAGTTTCTTTTTGGTTCCCTATACAATGGTTCTCCCACATATCATTGTACGTCACTTAGGGTCTGAGTCGTTAGATATCAATTTATCTAGCTTTTCAACGGGCTTCAGTCCCTCTCCAGAAGTCATTTCTTCTGGAAGCTGGAACTAGTGGGTAGGCCCCTAGCCGGTTTAGGATGTCTTGTACCTCCCTCCAAGTATGGGTCTATTCTATTGTTAAGACCATTTATTTATTTTATATTTAAAAAGGTGGTGGACTATTTGTTGGTGGTTACTTGGAGTAACCATTCATTTTCTTTAATACAGTGGTACCTCGAGATACAAAATTAATCCGTTCCGAGGCGGCCTTCGTATCATGAGCTTTTCGTATCTTGGACTGCATTTTACATGTAAAATGGCTAATCCGTTCCAAGCCCTCCAAAAACACCCCAGTAAATTTCAAAATAAAGCTAAACTGACCTATAAACACTGAAATACTACAACAATATGGATCATTCAATACCTATGTTAATACGCACTGCTAATATACCTGTAAATAAAGTGTATTAGTGTACATGGTATACAAAAAATACTGTATGTACATACGTACGTTGTAGTAAAATGTGGAAGCTTACCTTTCGAGTGAGGCTATCTCCGAAAGTGGCGACAGAGGAGGAGGACAAACGGCAGATACGTACGTTAACTTTACGAAACACATAAAAAAAATGTAAGGAAAACATAAACTAAACTTTACGAAACACATTAACAAAACTGTAACACTTAACGAAAAACTAAAATTAAATTTTTTTTTTTTTTTCAAAATTTCAACTTCTTCACCGCTTTCCACTTTCTGTTTTTTAGTATCAGTTGGTTCTTCCTTTTTGCTTACTACTCCTACTAAAGGCCCCTTTAAAAAATAACTATCCAAGGAAGATTGCTTCTGCCTACTTTTGACAATGTTCCTGAAACGACTCAGGCAAACGTCATTGAACTGTGCAAGCATACGACCTGTGTAAGCCTTTTTGGGGTGTCTCTTTTCTACGAATGATTGCACCTTACGAAAAGCAGCTAGAGCATCCTTAATTTCTGCCGTTGTCATAGGGTTGTCCTCCTCCTCACCGCTGCTTGAGAACTCCTCTTGAACAGTGTTATGTTGCATGGCCTCCAACTCCTTCAGGTCATCCATCGTAAGCTCCTCATGGTGCTCCTCGTGGTCATTGATGTCGTCCTCGTCAACGACCAGCCCCATAGACTTGCCGAGTGCAACGATCTCGTCAAGATCTGGTTGCGAAACAGCTTCAGGATCGTCAACTGTTTCTGAATCTGCAGCACCAGCTTCGCCCACGTCGAATCCCTCAAAGTCTCAGGCGGATATGGCATCAGGCCAGAGTTTCCTCTACGAAGAATTCAAGGTTCGCCTTGAAACCTCCTGCCAAACTTGGTCGATGAGTCGGATGCATATTACGATATCAATATGCTCCTTCCAAAATTCACGCAAGGTGAGGTTTGTGGTATCGGTGATGTTGATACATCTCTTGAAAAGATGTTTCGTACACAGCTTCTTGAAGTTTGATATCACTTGCTGGTCCATGAGCTGGAGGAGAGGGGTGGTGTTAGGCAGAAGATAAAGAACCTTGATGAAGGAATACTCCACTAGGCTATCTTCCTCGAGGCCAGGAGGGTGAGCAGGGGCATTGTCCAACACCGGCAGGTACCTCAGAGGGAGGCGCTTCTCTTCCAAGAATTTCTTCACTGTTGGGCCGAAACATAGATTTACCCACTCCGTGAACAAAAGCCTCGTTACCTAGGCTTTTGCATTAGCCCTTCACATCACTGGAAACTTCTCCTTAAGCATTTTGTGGGCCTTGAAGGCTCGAGGAGTCTCCAAATGATAGACAAGTAGGGGCTTCACCTTGCAATCCCCACTGGCGTTCGAACAAAGTGCAAGCGTGAGCCTGTCTTTCATAGGCTTATGCCCGGGTAGATTCTTCTCTTCCTCCATGATGTACGTCCGACGAGGCATTTTTTTTCCAAAAAAGGCCAGTCTCATCACAGTTGAAGACTTGCTGAGAACTGTAGCCTTCCCTTGATTGACATCTTGATGAACGTCTTAATTAAGGTTTCAGCCACTTTCGTGTCTGAGCTGGCTGCCTCCCCATGCCGCACCACTGAATGGATGCCAGTCCATTTACAGAATTTCTCGAACCACCCATGCGAAGCCTTTAAGTTTGGGGTTGGTGTTGATGTCCCTTCTCCTTCGTCGTCTTCGGCCTGGGCAATCAAATCACCAAAAATAGCGCTGGCCTTGTGGGAGATTGCCGTCTCCGTTATCGTATCGCCAGCGATATCTTTGTCTTTTATCCAGACAAGAAGAAGCCTTTCCATTTCATCGTGCACGTGGGTCCTCTTGCTGGACAAAATAGTGACGCCCTTGGAAGGTGTAGCTGCTTTGATGGCATCCTTCTGCTTAAGGATGGTGCCTATTGTCGATGGCTTTCGGCCGTATTCCTTGGCGATCACACTCAATCGTATACCAGCTTCATACTTCTTGATAATCTCCATCTTCGTCTCCAAAGAGAGCATCCTCTTCTTTCTGTGAATTTCAAGTTTCTTGGGACCCATGACTACACATATACTGTACGTAATTATGTTATGTAGTACGCATACGTATGTAGTAAAGTTCTCACACAACACGATAAAAGTATACTACAACGAAATAACAAACGAATTTATATTAATAAACTAAATCGTTAGAACGAACGAATACCGCGTGCGTATAGAAACAATGCTACTACCGAGTGGCCGAAAAAGCACGCCACTATGTAGATGCATCATGGGAGGGATGCTGACCAATAGGAGAGAAGGGTCTCATGGTGGTGACTAGCATCAGGAACCAATGGGAGAGCAGGAGGATGGTGGCGAGTCTACTCAGTTGGCGGCGCGCGAGTTTCAAAATTGTTATCGGTGGTCCGGGTGAATCTCGGACTTTACAGCAACAACCTTTCGTATCTTGAACAATTTTCGTATGTAGAGCCGTAAAATTTTTCGTATTTGCTTTTGTATCTCAAGTTTTTCGTAAGTTGAGCCTTTCGTATCTCGAGGTACCACTGTATATCGGCATTCCATTTCTTGTGTTGGACATATGTTCAATAATTTGTTTTCTAGTATTGCTGTTGATATTGTATTTTCAGCTTTTCTAGTATTGCTGTTGATATTTTATTTTAAACTTTAAGTGCTAGAAATCTTGACCAGTTATCTGGTCAAATAGATGATCAAAATGAACCAGTGTTGGGTTAAGACGATAATTTTTATTTCTTTTAAGACCTTGCCTAATGTTCGTTATCTGTGTATCAGATTTGTTTCCTTTCTTTGTAACGTATGGTTCCATTGTTATAATGTTTGAATCTTCTGATTGGTTTTACTTTTTTGTAGAACTTCTATGGGCCCTGACAGGTGTTTTGGATCATATAATTTATTTGGAACTAGATGTTCCTTTGCTGCATTATCATCTTGAACTGCCAAATTTTGTCCATCAAGGGGCCCAAGGTTACTAGAAACTTTAGGCATATTTATCATAGAAATGAGAGAAATAAAAAAAATAATAGTAATACATTTTGTAAAGATATCATTGGCTTTTCGTGAAGTTAAATCTTCCGCCAATGGCACAAGTGAGAAATGACTCACAAATGTCCGCATCCCTACCCTACCCGGAAAGGGAAGGCGTAACATGATTAGTATGGCCCAAGTGTAAGCAATACTAGCTTGGTAGGACTTAGAGTATTACGAAAATACAATTACAGGCAGTAAGCCGGAACGACGTTGTTGAAAACATGTCCACAGGGAAAATTTCACTAATTTGCAATATTTCTTAGGGCCGTATCTCTAAAATTATCACTAATTTACTTTTTTCATGTGCAACACTGTGTATTCACAAATTACTGTATATTTTCATTAAAATACAAAAGAGAGAGAGAGAGAGAGAGAGAGAGAGAGAGAGAGAGAGAGAGAGAGAGATTACATAAAACATTAAATTCGTTCTTGACCATTGTATGGCATGTTACTTTCCAGCTCCCGAGTGTCACTGGAGTTATGAGGTAGGGAAATTGATACAGAAAAAGATGAAGGGAAGAATTTTCTTTTGAAATTAGTTATTGTATTATTACTACTTCTATTATTATTATTATTATTATTATTATTATTTGAAAATATAATAAAACACATGCATCTACCATAAAAATTCTCTCATCTCAGTAAGAAAGAGGAATTATCCTTACAAGTGAAATGGAAAGGTCATTTTCATCTCTTTAAAATACGACCATTATGAATTTTGTAATTAAAGTTTTTTATGATTATTATTATTATTAGAATAACGAAATTTATCAATAAACACTTTTACATACTAGTACCATAAAAATTCTTTCATCTCGGTAAAAGAGAGAGAGAGAGTGTTTATCTCCTCTCTGTTCTCTCAAAAAATACTTATAATGCTTCCAGCAAAAGAGAGGGAGGGAGTTACCACTATGACACATTATTATCTTGTGTGGCAAAAGTGAGAGAGAGAGAGAGAGTTAACCTTAATTAAAAGTGACATGGATAGATTAGTATTGTATTTCTTTAAAATACTATCACATATGAATTTTGTAATTACAGTTATTATTATTATTATTATTGAAAAGTATTAAAAACAAATAGTACAAGTACATAAAAAATCTGGAGTCTCAGTAAATGAGAGAGAGAGAGAGAGAGAGGGGAAAATTTCATGAGCACTTGATTGCAACACAGCAGCTCTTCCCCCTCCTGGCTGTCACAGAACTTGATATATCTGACAGTTTTAGTACCTGGAGTTCGAGAAAGGTTACTGAAAGAAGACTGGGATTTCCTTCATTCTTCCATAATTTTTTAAATATATAAGCTAAAATCTTACTAATTCACTATGGTATTTTCTTTAATGAATTGATATTATTGCTGTATAAATTAATATTAATATTTGAAAATAGTAAATCATTTATTTATCATACAAAAAAAACATACATCTTTGTAGTAGAGAGAGAGAGAGAGAGAGAGAGAGAGAGAGGAGAGAGACGAGAGAGAGAGGAGGAGAGGAGAGAGAGAGAGAGAGAGAGAGAGAGAAAAATTATTATTTTTATTATGTGATATCATTTCAACTTATTAAACTTACCAATAATTACTAATATTAATCAAAATTAATACTTGAAAATTAGTAAATCATTTTTGTATTATAAAAATGTATTTAGTCATGAAAATAAACATCAAAATACACTAATTAGTGATTATTTTTGTCGGAAAATACAAAGAGAGAGAGAGAGAGAGAGAGAGAGAGAGAGAGAGAGAGAGAGAGAGAGAGAGAGAGAAACTATGGTTTTTATATCCAAGTCTAAGTAGAGTATAAATGGATTCTTTAAGTGAAATAATGTTTCAATGATATTTTGCTGTTTTGTATTAAAGGATATGTATATTGTTTGAGATTGCGTTCCTTATCCTTGACTATGGTTACCATACAGTTTAATAGCGTAAATTAATTTATGCGCCCTCTGCTCAGAAACTAGTTCGGCGTATGAGATATCGTTTAAAAGCATAAAAAACCGTCGTAACCTTGGAATTTGTGTTGAAATCTAACCAGAAACTTAGTTTTGTTAATTATGTATACTGGAAACAAGCAATGATTTTTCATTATTTGTGCTTTTGGACTGTTATAAACTGCGCATCCCAAGCTAGTGTATTCATTCGCTCAGAAACTAGTTCCGCATATGAGGCGTCACTAAAAAAATTTAAAAAATACGACATTAAAAGTGTCGAAAATCATCATAACCTCAAAATTTTTGTTGTAATCTAACCAAAAACTTATTTTTATTAATATACTGTGCTAAACGATAAAGGATTCTTATCATAGTATGCGTTTTTTAAAAGCGTCGTTAACTCGGAGCGTCGGAAGTGTCAGCGTCGTAACCTCGGAACAAGCGTCGTAACCCAGGGCGGATTTTTCAATGAATATTTAAGAAAAAGCGTCGTAACCTCGGAACAAGCGTCGTAACCCAGGGTGGATTTTTCAATGAATATTTAAGAAAAAGCGTCGTAACCTCGGAACGTCGTAAGCCGGAGCCGTCGTAACCCGGGGACCGCCTGTATCCCCATCCTAATCCCGTCATGGGCAAACCGAACAGAATGTTGAGAGTTCTATTCCTAGAACCAGGCCCCCCTGGAATCCATGGTCCAGCTCCACAGAATAGTTCCACTTGGAAAACCAGGTCTGAACATTGTTGGGTAGATGATGGATCTACCACAGTTCCCACTATTTAGCTTTGGAATTAACTTCAATCCAAGTTATGATGTTTTTTATTTATTAGATATTGAAAATTTTGACAAAAGTGAAAAAAACCACAGATATTAACCCTCTTACGCCGAAGCGGTAAAAAAAAATTGTCTCCTGTGTGCCGGAGGTGTTTCAGAGTGAGCGCGGAAGTGGAAAAAATATTTTTTTCAAAAAATCACAGTGCGCTTAGTTTTCAAGATTAAGAGTTCATTTTTGGCTCATTTTTTTGTCATTGCCTGAAGTTTAGTATGCAACCATCAGAAATGAAAGAAATGATCATTATCATATATAAATAATGCAATATATGATAGCGCAAAAACGAAATTTCATATATAATTGTATTCAAATTGCGCTGTGCGCTAAACGGTTAAAGGTAACAAGTTACTTTTTTTTTTCTTTTTTCATTGTAATGTACACTAATTTGCGATCATTTTGGTATATAACTCATTGTAAAACAATAAAAGCAAAACACAGCCAAAAAATATTATCACAAAATAATGCATGAATTCGTAACGTGCGGACGTAAACAAATATTTTTTTCAAAAATTCACCATAAATCTAAATTATTGTCCTAGAGACGTCCAATTTCTTTCAAAATGAAAGACAAATGATTGAATATTACGATACTGTAAGAGTATTAGCTTACAATTGCAGTTTTCGACCATATCTGACAAGTTAAAGTTGACCGAATGTCAAATTTTTTTATATATATATATTTTATATGCAATTATTTCGGAAATAAGAAAAGCTACAACCTTCAAATATTTTTAGTTTTATTCTACATAAAATTGCACACATTTTCATATTTAAAACTCTATGAAATGCCTAATATGAAACGGAGCAAATATTCCGAGAGTGGGACGTACGCATTTCGGAGATTTGTGGCGGAGAATCGGAGCGCGGAGGGAAGGAAAGATTTTTTTTTTAAATTCACCATAAATCTAAATATTTTGCTAGAGACTTCGAATTTGTTTCAAGATGAAGATAAATGACTGAATATTACTAGACTGTAAGAGTTTTAGCTTACAGTTGCGTTTTTCGACCATTTCGGTAGAGTCAAAGTCGACCGAACGTGGTTTTTTTTCTATTTATCATGATTTATATGCAAATATTTTAAAAATGAGAAAAGCTACAACCTTCAATTATTTTTAGTTGTATTCTACATGAAATTGCGCACATTTTCATATATAAAACTTTATGTAACGGCTAATTTAAAATGGTGCAAACATTACCACAATCGCACGTATGATTTTTCGGAAGAGTTACCGCGCGGACGTAAAGAAAATGTTATTTTTTTCATAAATTCACCATAAATCGAAATATTGTGCTAGAGACTTCCAATTTGTTGCAAAATGAAGGTAAATGCTTGAATATTACTAGAATATAAGCGTTTTAGCTTACAATTGCGTTTTTCGACCATTTCGGTAGTCAAATTTGACCAAAGGTTGAAATTTTGGCAATTATCGTTATTTATATGAAAATATCTCAAAACTGATAAAAGCTACAACCATGGGTTGTTTTTAGTTGTATTGTGCATGAAATTGCGCACATTTCCATATATAAAACTTTATATAACGGCTAATTTTAAAATGGTGCAAACATTACCACAATCGCATGTATGATTTTTTTCGGAAGAGTTACCGCGCGGACGTAGGAAAAAGTTTTTTCATAAATTCACCATAAATCGAAATATTGTGCTAGAGACTCCCAATTAGTTGCAAAATTAAGGTAAATGATTGAATATTACTAAAATATAAGAGTTTTAGCTTACAATTGCGTTTTTCGACCATTTTGGTAGAGTCAAATTTGACCAAAGGTTGAAATTTTGGCAATTATCATTATTTATATGAAAATATCTCAAAACTGATAAAAGCTACAATCATGAGTATTTTATTGTTGTATTCTACATAAAAAGCGCACATTTTCATATATAATACTTCATGTAACGGCTAATTTACAATGGTACAAAAATTATGTCAAAGTGACGAAATAATTTCAGATGTGTCACAGATACTTTTTAGTGCGGCAAGAAAGAAATTCGCGCTTGCGCGCCTGCGTAACGATTGTAAACAAAACAACAATTGACGTAACTCCCAGCATCCCCAAGGTTTCGTGATTCAAAAGTTTTAGGCTGGTAGGCCTATAAGTATTTTTCCGCGAATTTTAAAAAAAACTCCCATATAATGTTATATGGGATTCTTGGGTTTGAACCTAGGAAGAAATTCCTGAGGCTCGAGAGCCCCCTCACCATGTCAAGGTGGTCCCAGAATGAGGGGGATGAGGGTAATAGGGTAATTAACTCGCTTGATTGGTTGTCTGGCCTCATTGCAGCTTATACTCGACTTCTATGGCATGTTACAGGCGCATAAGCATTGACTGTCATGAACTTGCGTGCTTTAACTCAAGAAAGTAAGAACCATACAATCTTAACAATCCTGATCAATATTTCACTTTATTTCTGCCTTTTTTTTTTACGGTCATCCTCAGATGACCTGAATTTTTGTCACTTTTCTATTTGCATCCTTTCATACCTAAAATGTCTTCATGCTACCTCATAACCATTCTCCTAATTTTTACCAATTTTCTAAGATTACCAGTGTTATGTACTTGTTGAGTTTTTAGCCTTACTTTTAGCTTTTGGCCTACTGTGATCACATATAAAACAATTTGTTAAGGAAATTAAAATGAACTATGTTGAAATAATATGTATTCTGCTTTACTTCTTCAGAAACGAAGTTACTACCTCTTACTTCCTTGAGTGTTAGCACATCAGAGCAGTGAAAATGGCATACTGAGAAAAAAGTTCAAGACTCCTTGGTCACTCATGCCAAACAGATCCTCACAAAATATTGCAGTGTACATAAAAGGAATAGATTGTTACACCTAATCCTTAATGAGTCCTGTATGACAGATTTGTCTAGAATTTCCATAGCAGGCTTCTAAAGAAAGACTTCACTCACAGACTGACTGAGAAGGATAGTAAAGGGGGTAACACTTTACCAAGCATCAAAATGTGTCTGATTTCTCTCTATCACTTGTCTATCCCGCTTTCCCAGTTGCATATCTTCCAACAGGTCTTTCTCTATATATATAAGAATGTGTACATATATTACAACAATTGGACGTTTCCTCTAACATGAGGTGACTCCAAAGAAAGAGAACATAATAATAACTAACATATTAATACCTTCATCTGCTGAATGGTACATGATTCCCCAACAACTTAAACTTCCACAGCATTAACCTTTTCACATTCCTTATAACAAAATAACGTGTCAGCACCACATCAAACTGGTACGGACATATTGTGCCATTTGTCTGTAACTTGCAAACACTTATTACTTCCTGAAAGTTGAAGTCTTTCTTTTTAAATATCTTTATCTTACAATTCATCCATCCTGGCTGGGGGAGGGTGGGGATAGGAATGCAATGTGTGATGGGAGGAGAGGGGTAGGCAGGCACCTGACTTCACTGGAGCTATCTTTGTTTTATTTCAAATTATGATATTTATGCTTTTCCCACATTTTATCAAAGGAATATGTACAGCACTGTAATGTAACTTGTAGTAAGAAAATACATCCAGCAAAAAAAATAAATAAATAAATAAAAGTGAGGTATCACTTACACTGAAGCCAATCATGCATGCACTCCTCAACTTTTTCTATTTTTATTTTATGCTAATCTCATTTACTGTATATTTTTACTGTATTTTCTAGTTTTTTATTTTTATTTTTACAACTCAAAAGATAAAACACAATTATGTATGTACAGTCATGCATATGCAGACACTGCTTTACATTGGTTGACATCATTGACAAAAGCTATAAATATAGTGTTGCCAACATCTGCAAAATTGCATTTTAATTATTTTCAATTAGAGATGATATATCAAGTGATAATCTTAATTATGGTAAACTAAACTTGCACGAAATACTGTATGATATAACTCATGCAAAGCTAAACAAAAGGCAATAAGTATGTGGTACTGTGCTAAGAAGCACACACCTGAATACACTCACAAAGTGAAAGAGGTATGTAAAGAGATTATTATTGACTTGAAAGCACATCATCAACAAATCAAGAGATATCACTTTGTTTTGTCATAACTGCATAAAAGATGAAAAATCACACTCCTTTTTATACATGCTTTTATTTAACTTGACTTATGCATCTTTTTGGGACAAAACTTGTAACTCAATTTTCAATGTGTTCACTCGTCTGATTGACTTGGCAAAATAAAATTTTACATGATCAGAAGTTCAGCAGTGACCTCTCTTAATATCTTAAGGTTTTTATAAAAATCTTCAGATTTTTCATACCTTCTTTGACTCACTAGAATAAATTAATAAATATAGATTTTTCAAATCTTCTTGGCTCTAGAGGATATCATTTAAATTTTGTTAAGCTACAATTATTGTAAATCAGCATAATTTCTTTCAAAAATAAAAAGTATAAATACACAACATCTTTAAACACTTTTGTTAAATTGCAATAAAAAGTATAAACTAATTGTTTTCCAACACCAGGGTTTCGTACAATTAATCATGTCTATAAAAATACTACTAAGAGCGTGGGTGCCAAACACGGAAGATAATGCTACAAGACAAAAAACATTTCTTTTCTTGTAACATCTCTTCCATGTTTGGCACACACGCATTAATTTTTGTAGACATGATTAATTGCACAAAAATCCTAGTCTCAAAAATGTTCATTTTTTTATAACCCTTGACACCTGTGTTAAAAAAAGATATGCAACACCCCAGGCTATGCAAACCTTGAGGCTAATTTAAGAAAAAAACACATCAATGGAAAGAGGAAGAGTGCAATTGCACATGATATAAGAAATATTATTTTAAAAAATTCCCCCTACCTTCCCAAGTTGAAAAAAGCTATTTACAACCCCTTGTGGGGTCTCTTTTACAAAATCATAAATTTTACCAAGTCTTACGTGTTTTTTCTGATAATTAATTTTACAGTAGAGCCTCAGTTCTCGACGATAATTCGTTCCAGAAGGAGCGTCGAAATTCGATTATTTCGAGAACTGAATCAAGTTTTCCCATAAGAAATAAACTGAAAATTGGATTAATCCGTTCTTGACCATCAGTTATTACCTAACCTTGCCTTTTTATTACAATACATTACATGTAAATTACAACTAAATAAGTTAAAAGTTTTAAATAAATATCATGTTAAACGTATATTTATAATTTTAAATGTGTAATATACAGTATAAAAGAAAACTACCCTGTGTCCAACTGATTGTTGACCAAGCTCCATAGGCTACCTAGGTAAATAGTAAGTAGAACGTAGTGTAGTTGGGTAGGCATAAAACGTGTTGCTAACATAATAAAAGCATTGAAAAGCAAGTCTAATTATTACAGTAAATTAATAACTATTAAAATTAAAACCCAATCTATATTTATCAAAAACTTGCAAAAATTTGCCTACAGTAAGTCGGCATTTAAGGATGTAAACAAACCATAGCGACAGCCCTGGTGGTTTTATATCGGGACTATGGTAGTAAAGAAACCATATCTCGCTATAAGCCTAGAACATTTACATTCGATATTAATTTATGGTAAATCTTTTACGGAGTCGACTGCAGTATACTGTATACAAAATCGCTTGAAAATTATCTTTCAGTAAATGTAATGTTATGATACTAACGATTTTGTTTCATAAATGTCCTTATAAAAAAAGGTGCGTCTTTTACGGCAAATTGTCCAATATCAGGCTGGTTTCAAGCTTATTGGACTTTGACAATTATTATGGTACTGCATGGTACATATATATACGTACACATAAGTAAAAGAATCTTCTTAATGTCTTTAATTACTATACCATTACGTACCAGCATCTCTTGAGTTTAATATCAAGCTAACCTCTTTTTTTTTTTTTTTTTTTTTTTTTTTTTTTTTTTTTTTTTTTTTTTTTACGAGGACGCTTTTTACGAAGCATACAGATTGCGTTCGTTACCGCACGCGTTGCATATGTAAACTGTGTCACTACCAGACCTCATACGTAAACATTGCGTCTTTTTACAGTAGACATAAAAGAATCTTCTTAATTTCTATAATTATTCTATACCATAGCGGCTTCTCTGATTAAGCTAAGGCTAACCTCCTCTTTACCAGCAAGCTTAACAAAGATTAAGATTGCGTTCGCTACCGAACGGCACACGTTACGTATGTGACAGTGGTTTCACTACCAAATCTCACACGTAAACAATGACGTATTTTTACAGTAGACATAAAAAGAATCTACTTAATTTTCTATAATTAATGTATACCGTAGCGGATTCTGAGTTAACCTAAGGCTAACCTCTTCTTTACCGGCACGCTTAAAAAGCTTGGATTGCGTTGCTACCGAACCGAACATGTTACGTATGTAACTGGTTTCACTACCAAATCTTACACGTAAACATTAACGTATTACAGTACGACATAAAAGATTCTTCTTAATTTCTTGATTACTACGCACTTAATATGGCATAGTAGCTTCTCTGATATAAACTATGACTAACTTCTTCTTTACGGAAAGCTTAACAAAGCTTAAAGATTGCATTCGCTACCGAACCGCACATGTAACCTACGTACGTAACATGCCTTCACTCCAAACCTAACACTTAAATACGTATTGCATTTGCTACTGAAACGCGCGTCTCAAGTGTGAGCATGGTTTTAGAATATGTCTACGTTGATACCACCGAAAAAAGCAAACGAAATGCGCGCAAGGTGTACAAGACACGACACATGTTTGAATGTTTTGTAAACATTTAGTTGCGACTTTAAACAATGCTGAGTCACTGAGTGGCGTCACCAATGTTACCAACCGTTTTGCTAAATTATGCTAGTCGGTCCAAGCAAGAATTTATGCCAAATATGGTGCAATTTTGTGCCAGAATTATGCTATTAATCTATCATTATCTCATTTCTCTAATATTAACATTTGAGCTAAACAACGATGTAATGGAAATTAAAACATTTATATATTAGGTGAAATGATAAAATGTGACGAACAGACAATATTATAACTAATAATTTGATGATGTTAGGAAACTCGTAATAAAACACCATTTTTCTTTAATAGATCACATACGCAATCACTAGTACACTATTTGATATGCAATCACTATTATACTATTTGACAAATGTGTGAAGATCACACACAAATGTGAAGAAAAACAACAAGTTTTACTTATTACTGCATCATTATCATGCCACTCAGAACCATTTTTCTTTAAACAGGTCACATAAACAATTAATAAATACTTGAAAATGTGTGAAAATTACTTCAAATATAACATTTTGTTATTTACTGATATTTCCTGAAAAATTAAAACTAAAAAAAAGGTAAACAAACAAACCAGTCTCTACTCAAGAAGAAAAACATACGTACTTTATTACTTGATCATTATCATGCCACTGAAACACTTTTTCTTTAATAGATCACATACACAATGAAATAAATACTTGAAAATTGTGGTAAAATCACTTCAGACATAATTAAAATTTTGATTACTGAAAAAAATAAAACTTAAAAAAGGAAAAAAAGTAATTCTTTACTCATGAAGAAAAAACATTATTAACACTTTACTGATTGTTTGTCATGCCACTGTGGGTATTTATTTATATTCACAAAATTTAACATTCCTTAGTTGGGTTTCAAACTTAGCAATTAACTCATTTGTTAGTACTGCTTTGAGGCAATTTCACTTGAAGATACATTCACTATAGCTGTGTATGAAATTGAGGAATTTTCTGCATTTTATTTAAAATTTTAGTGAAAATACATTCTAAAATTGTACTAGAACCCTAGTGTGAAAGAAATTATGCTAAGCTCCAATTCTTGGGTCAAATTATGCTAAAAAACATGAAATTATGCTACATTTGGTAGCACTGGATGACGCCAACTAGCGGCAGCTGGCGGAAAACAGTTTTGTTTACAAACATCATATGGTCGGGGGTCGGAACTGGTTTTTTTGGTTGAAAACAGATACAAAGTTTATTGGAAATTTAGTGGCGAAATCCGATTATGTCGAGTTCTAATACGGTCGTGAACCGGGTCTCTACTGTATTTTATTTTGTAAATTTATAATTACAGCTCGTACAGTATCATAACAGATAAGAACTAAAATCAGTAACAAATTCTTTGTATATTTGTTGTAAAATATTTACGTAAGTTTACTTAAGTTTACGAGATCGAAGATGCAGTAACTTTTTTGGATTATACACACATATTTTTACTAATATTTCTTTGCAAAATTTCAATTATAACTGACATACTAAAAGAAAGATAAGAACTAAACCCAACCAGCAACCCCTGGTTATATTTATGAGCAAACAAATAAAAAGACGTCATGGGAGGAAGAGAAACACATGCCGCCTTGAAGTCAAGATCACAACTAACTCATGAGCCGCTTACTTCATTGGTCTGACCTAGTTTAAAAGTTGCCAGCAGTGAATTTATGGGCTATAGAAGAAATGAATTTCCTGCCCGATTCACCCAAATCGGTGGTGTGTAATATTGATGCTCATCATGAGTGGATCCATCCACCACCCAAAACCTGTGATGGTGCAACAGGTGTGGTTGAGGGGTGACTACCCGTGGGCAAAACGCCTGGGCCTCCCTTGGATTTTTGGTATGTCTTTTTCCCAGGGTTGAGGGAACAGGAGAGTGACCTCTGTCTAGGACAAACAACGGGATGAGTAGCCACCTCCTCCACTTGCACTGTTCTATCACTGCACTTTTTCTGTGAACACTTTTTGCAAAATCTCTTGAATAGAATTCCCAACTCAGGCAATACTATCAATGGTATTAGGATTGGAAGCAAGGGAGCCAGGAATGAGAGTTGATGGATGTTCAGTAGGAGGACCAGTATTAGGAGAGAAAGCAGGAATAGGAGACGAAGGGAGAATAATAGGGCTAACCTCTAAGCTAGGCTTAGGTGTAGCCTCTAAGCTAAGAGAGCAGGTTTTGGCTCTAGAAGTTGCCTTCCTCTTTTTATCTTTTTCAAACCTATCTAAATGAGAGCTCAATACTTCCCATTTATTACTATCCCACACTACACATTCAATACAGATTTTACTCACACTGCACATTCAACACAGGTTATACCCACACTGCACTCTTGCCCCCCTACATGGAATGGAATGGTAAGGACAACGGTTTATCTGCAAATTCACTGTACATATTCCTGCAATCGCGTTGTTCTTACTTCCATCCTGGAGTGTTCAGCGGGCTTCCCGCCAATGTATATATGTGTAACATCATATTTTGTATGCTTTTATATTCACAATTATATGCCTAAATGTCGCCTGATCTCTCACGAGTGTCTGACTCCGAGAAAACAGGTGATACAAAAAGTAGATGGTGAGCGAGTTTCGAGATTCCACAGACCTCAAAGATCGTGAAGGGCTTTGTTATTTGACAGATGCAAAACTCTGAGCCCAAAGGCCGTCAACAACATATTTGCGTATTCTTTAATAGTTGTGACTGCCAGCTTATCCCATTCTTCAGACAGAAAGGGAAGACGGTAATCTTATTCCTGACAACATCTCGATAGTCTGAACGTAGTTAGACTCAGAGCAGAGAGGTTTATAGGTACCTTTCGAAGTGAGGCTGTTAGAGTAGACCGACTCTCTCTGAAAAGGTCCTTGGAAAGTGAACCAGGAAGGACGTGACCTCTGAGAATCCAGGATCTTGAAGGCCGACATGGGGCGATCAGCGTCATTGTCGCTCCCTGTGGCGTCATAAATCATCTTATTACATTTCCTAAGAGTTTGAAAAAAGAGGAAAAGAGACTAAACATCCATCCCCATTCAATACCATAGGATGGCGTGTAATGCTATCGCTCCTGGATCGAGAATAAGGGAACAGTAGATGAAGACTCTTCGTCCTCAACATAGGGAAGAGATGCATGAAAGGACGTCCCTAAAGTCTCCACAACTCTCAACATACTTCTAATCAAAGATTCCACTCGGAAGTCAGTAGTTGTTGCCGTCAATCAAGAAGATTCGTACAGACTTTTGCAATCCTGTAACGAACCTCTTGAGGATCGTTACGTTCTATGCCTGTTGTCATAATAGGCTCTTTCTCGTAAACTCGAACAGGGACCGAGAGATGATACTTCTTAAGATATGAGAGAGCTGTGGAATTGTCCGAGTTGATCTGGACCACTGGTTCCAAAACTCGTTCTTTGAGGACTGGAGGGACGACCGAATTGCTTCCAATTCTCTCAGATTATGTGCCAGGACATCTGAAACCCTCTCCAGATGCCTAGCACCTTCTCGCTATCACCTAAGGTGATACTTGAAGCACTGAAAGATGTTCAGAATCATTTCTAGATCTTGGATAATATTTCAGTTTTCAGATCGGAAAAAACTGTAGAGGTCTGAATTGCAGTATATTCAGGAAAACAAACTTCTTCAGGAAGGAAATGGTCCCCAGCAGGCTCATCCATTCCCTCACCGAGCATGCTTACTTCCCTAATAAAGCTGCACTTTACCTAAGCAGGAGAGCACATAATAGTGCAATGTCGTGGTAGACTCGTAGTCCTATTACAGTGCGGTAACGAGCACCGAAAGAAAGAGATATCTCTGTTGAACATAGTTACGCAAAACGAAGGCAATGTTTATTCATGCATGTTAGAAATCCCCTCAATCTTAGGCTAAAGTCCGTGATTGTAGGGCAGAGATACAGTTAGTCAGTCAATCCCGCTGGAGAGAGAGACGTAATCGCCCGCGCAGAGATACGGTTAGTCAGTCAATCCCGCAGGAGAGAGAGACGTGAACAACCTCGCATGACAGCGAACTAGCTGGTACTGGCTCGGTTGGAGTTCAGTGACAGCAGCTTACTTTCGTCGTCTCTTACTCTTATGCCTGGGTTGCCAGCTACTCTATTCTACGAAGGAATAGGTCTGTTATTTTTGAGCAGAAAGACTCTCAAGCTGGTATATTTAAGCGAAACAGAAAACGCTAAATATAGAGCTGCGTTTGTGTCGTCATAACACTACCATAAAACGGTAAAAGATAAATTGGAAACTCCTGGAAGGCTGCAGGGAGTACCGATTAAATGCCCTTAAAATAATAGACCTCTCGGTTGCCATCTGAAGAGGTAACTACCGCATGCGTATATGACTTGAACCAACCAGTAGTAAAATAACGCAAGGCAAAATATGATATTGTTATGATACAATAAAGTTTGTTCATACCTACCTGGCAGACATATCTATAGCTGAATTTGGAAATATAGCTACATATATATTGGACAGGCAAGTTTCATGAACAAATCGTAGAGAAAAGAAGCGGACAGCTCAAGCTTCTTATGTTATTGGACATAGGCGTTCATTGACGTAGTCTACAAGTCTATTTCTTGTACGAGTCTGCGATTGATGAATGAGAGCTCTTCCGAATCTTGTTAAAAAGAGCTTATCTGCTTACGCAATATAAAGTTATTGAGATGTTTGTCAATGCGAGAAAGTCACTGAATTGACAAAACGTAATCCAGGAGGTCGAGCATATTATTTTTCCGATTCCCGTATCAATCGAGGAAGGGGCAAGAATCCTGTTAAGAGACTGGGCTTACGGCAGGTAGGACCCCGATGTTCAACTTCGGCAGCGTAGTCCCGAACAAGGAACTAACAAAATCTATCATCTGAAAAGCCCTTTCAGATGGACTAAAAAGCTTGCAAAATTATCCTGGGAAGAGGAAGGAACTCTCCAACCAGTTTCCTCTCCCGTATCACAACGAATGCCTGCTAACGCTTAAATTTATTGGCAGAAGCAAAAGTACGGCCTTGTCTCTGACGCCCCTGAAGAGTGTCCTCTTGATGAGTGCCTTTGTAAGAATCCTACTGAAAGTTGTCGAGCGTCATGACGTGCAGGACGTCGAGCTTTTATATACCCCGTAGCTGCCTTACCGCAAAGTCTTGACTGCGGTAGAGCAAAAGAGATCTTCCCTTGAGCTTTCCTTAACTCCATCCAATCCTGGACTTTGCGAAAAGCAATATTAATTGACAGAGACCTCTTGAATTCACGAAACCCGTGGTCTTGCTGGGTTTCGAAGACGAAGTTGTCTGTTCACTTTAAGTTTCCTCCAAAGCACTGCTTACTTCACATTCTTTGCAGGTGAGGTAGAAGGGATCACTGAAGGTAGAGGTAAAAAATCTTTAGGCCCAAATCTGCTTGAAGAGTTCAACAGAAACGTTCAGCCAGGCGACACACCTGGCGTGCGCTGTCGCACGCTCGGCGTCCACTGGCGCGCTTGGCGTGCACCCGCGCGCGCCTGGCGTCCATCCGAGCGTCCCATTCAAGCTGAGCATCAAAAGAAGCGTGCAGAAAAGCGTTACGCTCCTGACAGGCATCAAAACAAGCTAGAGAAACTGCCTTCAGAGAAGAGCGAGAGACATCTCGGAGAGAAATCCGACTGCACGAAGCAGTCTCAAGAGAAGGGTTGAACATGAGAGAATACGAGGGGCGAGGGAACGCCTTCTTATTCTCACAGTCACAAAGCTAGGACATCCGCGCTCAAAAGCGTCCTGCTACTATGACTTCTCTTTCCCTTTTTCTCGGTGGAAAGACGTACACGTATTCAGGCGACGTTCGCCTTCTTACTTCTCACTGCAACGCATGACGAGAGAGAGAAAGAGAGGACGTGAAGCGTCCTCTTCTATATAGCTTCTATTTAGAGGGCGCGAGTCCTTCCGAAAGCTCCAACCCCTGCGCGGGGAGGACGAGAAGCAATCCTTCAGGATTCGTGCACGTGCACGCACTTTGGCAGCCTGGGAGTATCTTCAGGTCTGCCGAAGGCACGTCAGATCGGTGGGGGTTCCTCGTAACCCTCTTTCGGCTTTTGACATGCTCTCTCCCCATAACCTGGGAGTCAAGCAGAGGTCCCGGCCTAGAGGCGAAATAAGGCCGATCTGACGCACCCTCCACTACACAAGGGGCACTGTCACTGCACTTAGCCACTTCACTTTTGCTCTCTAAAGCAAGCACTTTCGATTCTAAGTTACGAATCGATACAGTATCAGAGAAAGGGCATTAACCTCTACAGACACTGTTTCAGGGCCCGAAGGCAACACTACAGGGTTAGGAGTAGCAACTACAGAAGGGGCACTACACTTCACAACAATGATTGGAGAGCGAGCACTTTAGATTCCAAGATACAGATGGAATCTATAACGTAAAGGGTATTACCTCTCGCAGACATAAGCTCATAGCCCGTAGGCCATACTACAGGGTTAGGCAAAATAAAGTCTACAGGAAGGTTAGCAGGTTCACTACCCTGACTTTTGTTTACTGATTAATTGCGTACATACGAATCATACATCTTCCTTACGGAATTAGACAGTCTCACACTCCTTACATGACAAATCTCAACAAAGAAGAAAGACCCGTACCCCTCGTTCATACCAAGTGCGGATCTACCGAAGCTTTCAGTAGCCACACCCTATCTTTGCACACAACACCATCTGAAACTAGCCTAACTAGATTCAGATATCTTATGCAAAAATGAATCAAATTCAAACCAATTTATGATAGTGTATGCCTAGCAACAAATCCAAGTAAATAAATCAAAAGACAATTAGGATTCTTAGCGGCAATAAAGTTTACAAAACTCCTTTCTCCTGGCACCAGAAGCTCGAGTCAGGAGTTGGCTCATGAGTTGATTCGCTGACGACGTTGGGTTGCGTTGATACACCCCAAGGTTTGCTGTATTTTTCTGAGTCCGACAGAATTTCAAAAACTTCCGGCACACGCAGTGGTCGGCCAGGTGGTTAGTACCCATTCCCGCTGCTGGGAGGCGGGTATCAGGAACCATTCCCATTTTCTATTCACATTTTTATTCCCACTGTCCCCTGAGGGGAGGTGGGTGGGTACTTGTTTATATATATCTGCCAGTTAAGTATGAACAAACTTTATTGAATCATAACAATATCATTTTGTTCATGAAACTTACCTATCAGATATATATATATATAGCTGAATCCCACTGTTGGAGGTGGGAAGGGACAGAATAGAAGGATTTGGGAAACAAATGCATGCAGATGATTTACATCTTGGTTCCACCTGTTAGCACAGCTGACTTCGTGATTATTGTCACCCAAGTCTGCTTCTGCTTTACTAGAGTTGCCAGTGAGGTAGAGACCTATATAGCTGGTGCACTCCAGATGATCTGTCAACGGGGGCATGACCACAATGTGACTAGACCATATTGACCATACCATGAGGCTAAGAAGTAAAATAAATATATAAATATATATATATCACCACCTGACCAACCTAGCCAAAGTTAAGGTGTTTTAACTAAGGCTTAAGAGTTAAGAAGTTGCCATTGGTGGCGACTCAACAACTAAAATAAGAGCTCTTCCTAACAATTTTCTACAGGATAGGATGAGTGGTACTTCTTGCCCCCAAGATTGTGTCTGCAGACACGTATGGCCCTAGCGAGCAGCAGATCTCGTATGCCATCTTCACATCCCGCAGGGAGTGTGAAATGAACACAGAGTTGCTTCGCTAAAACATGGTACTCAGGATGTTACTGAGTGCCATGCTCTGTTGAAATGCTTCCGAGGCCGCGCCCTCACCTCGTGAGCATTCAGATCAAAAGATTTCAAATCTTTGTTCAAACACAATGAAAGAGCCTTTGAAAGAACTCCTTAACAATAAAGCCAGGGTGTTCTTTGATATGGGCAAGTCTGGCCTTTTTCGGAACACTTCAGATTGTCCGAAGGACTTAGACTTTCTTTAGTTTTATGTAGATAAAACTTGAGAGACCTGACAGGGCACAGGACTCTCTCTGGCTCTTGCCCAATAACTTGTGCCATCCCTTGATTCCAAGCTCCTGGCCCAAGGACTAGACGCATTTCCATTCTTAGGCCACAACGGAAGGTTTAGAGAACACACCGCATTGTGTTTGGATGAAGAAAGTTGAGAGGGAGGAGTGAGCGGAGCTTCAGGCTGAAGGGTGTCTCCAAACTCAGATTGGAGAAGACGCGTCAGAACTTTGTAATCTGTCGAGACAGGAGCCAACTGCTGCTCCTCGTCAACTTCGACCAAAGCGTCACTAACTTCCTCTTCCGAAACAGGAGAAGTAGGAGGAAGTAAAGAAGAATCCAGAGCGGAACGATGTGCAGTTGAAGGAACCGCCTCTTGTGCTGGAGAATCCTCTACAACGAGAGCGCAGCGAACAGGTAGTTTCCGCCTCCACCTGAGCTTGCGTTGGTGTGGGTCTGGCGTCCGCAGGCGCGCGCTTGGCATCCGATCTCACACGTCTGGCGTCGGTTGGCGCGCGCTCGACATCCGCTAGCGCACGCCTGGCGTCCGCTGGTGCGCGCTTGGCGTCCACTGGCGCGCGCTTGCCTTTCACTGAAGCGCGCTCGGCGTCCACTGAAACACGCTTAACGTTCACAGGTGTACTCCTGGGTGCATCTGGCGCTCGCCTGACTTCCGTCCGAACGTCAGGTTCACGCTGCACTAAATTCGTAAGAGCGGGTAATGCCGCTTCCCGAGAGTGAGAAACGAATTTCTCACCTCCTCTAGAGAGCTGCTGGGGAGCAGAATGAACTCTAGAGGGAGACGAAAACGGAGAGAGAGACGAGCGAGGAGAAGGAGAGGGAGATCGTCTTGACTTCTTCACTGGAAGTCTGTCATCCTTCCTGCGACGACGCGGAAGAGTCTCTCTAGAAGCAAGAACATCCTTAAGTTGCTGCTGCAGCGATCGAAGAATCCTCTGGGTTGGTGAAGCCTCCTTTTCTGGGGAGGGGCTGATCCTGTGAGCAGGAGAGTGGCGGGGGGACGCCTCCTTCCTCCTCCCACGAACCGCCTCTTCACACACTCTGGAGCGACTGGGGGGCCCGAAAGAGTCACCTTCGAACGAATCAACGTCCGAAGAATCCCTATGCCTCTTCTGCGGCGGAAAAGCTGCGAACGCACTATTAGGTGAAGTGCGAAGTTCCGGAGAACAACTTGGACGTGAAGCATCCCGAACACAAACCGTCCTTTTCAGCGGACGTGACACAGAATGAGAGCTCCACCCCTTATGCGGGGAGGAAGCTTCCGATGAAGAAAAGCACTCCTTGAGGAGACGTGCACGCTCCTTGGCAGTCTGGGTAGCGTCATCAGATACTGCCGAAGGCACGTCAGATCGGTGGGGGTTCCTCGTAACCCTCCTTCGGCTTTCGACATGCTCTCTCCCCGTAACCTGGGAGTCAAGCAGAGGTCCCGGCCTAGAGGCGAAATGAGCCCGATCTGACGCACCCTCCACTACACAAGGGGCACTATCACTGCACTTTTGCACTTCACTTTTGCTCTCAAGAGCCAGCACTTTCGATTCTAAGCTGCGAATCGACTCTAGAATCAAAGACAAGGTATTACCTTCTACAGACACTGCTTCAGGGCCCGAAGGCAACACTACAGGGTTAGGAGCATTAACTACAGAAGGTGGATTAACAGGAGAAACATTAACTTCTTGTCTACCTGACACACTCCTGGAGGAAGACCTTCTTAACCTATCACGTTCAAGCTTCTTAAGATAGGTTTCATACGCCTTCCACTCAGAATCTGTAAGACTTTCACACTCCTTGCAGCGGCTCTCATACACACATTCATGCTCCCTGCAGCTTTTACACACAGTATGTGGGTCTACTGAAGCTTTCAGTAGCCTACCTCTACAATCAGTCTTAGAGCAAAATCTAGCGCTAGCGGAACTAGTCCCAGACATCTTGAACCAAAGAGAAATCTATGCCAAAATCAATTCAATCCACAAAAAACGTGTGCCTAGCCACCGATCTAAGTCAGATAACCAAAAAACCAAAAGGGATACTCAAATAGCTATAAGTTTCCAAAATCCAGACGGAGGTGCTGTAACCAGATGTTTACAACACCGGCGACAGAAAAAATATGAATAGAAAATGGGAATGGTTCCTGATACCCGCCTCCCAGCGGCGGGAATGGGTACTAACCACCTGGCCGACCACTGCGTGTGCCGGAAGTTTTTTAAATTCTGTCAGACTCAGAAAAATACAGCTATATATATATCTGCCAGGTAAGTTTCATGAACAAAAAATTGTTTAATAGCTGCCGTGTTGTTCCTGCGTTCCTCATACTGGGCGGGTTCTGTCACCTAGGTAAAACAATTAAGAAGCGCTCCCGTGAAATTAATAACAATTGCTGCATGTGGTAGTATATACTTTAGCTATGTACATAATTACTTGGTAAGTTACTTATATTTGAGATCAAATACCAACAGTAATAATGCATCTCTTGTGTATTGTTATGATGTGTGATAATCATATAAGTCACCTAAAAGAAAAAAAAAACTAAAAATCTATGCCACACTGATGTAATGAAACATGCATATGTAAAAACACACATACACATAGGCATAAAAGTAAAGCTTCTGTGATATTATGAGTGAAGAGTGTAAAACTCACACCAAGGTGACCACTTGAAGGATCACTTATGGGTCTGTCACCAGTCTGAAATACATGGCTCTGAACTGGTAGATAATCCCTTTGTAGATTTAATGAAATGAAAGTATTTCCAGGGGTCCTGAACAGACCAAAGGGCAGTCGTATCTCTATTAGTAACTCCGACAAGTTTGTTAATCACCATGGAGACTGTTGGGGATGCAGGTACACATGTACTGATAATTTGACAGACCACAGTTCTCTTCAATTTCACCAGAAACATGGCAGCCTGGGAAAATTAACACATTGAATCAGCAGAGTAGCCACAGCTAAGAACAAAAGGTAGGTTAAAGAAAGAGCCACAGTCACAGGTAGTGTGAAATCCTTCACAAAACTGGCAGTCTTCTTGCACTCTTTCACTTCTTACTGTACCTTTGCCACTGAGAAGGAAACAAAACAGCACCCTCCTTGCAACATGAACCAGACCATTGTTGTGGAATGAATGAAAAGTACATGGATCAACTGTCAAAAGCAACATTAAGCAGCCACACACATTCTGTTTAAGGACTTCTACTGTTCAAGCACACACTCATCTTTTCTAGAACACTTGTCCACCAAACCTACACCCACAATCCAAATCAGTTCAGAAGAAACAGGATGAGCCAACAATCCTAGGGCAAAATCCAAAGTTTTCAAAACAAAAGGCATGTCCCACTGCAGTACTAGCCAGATGTCTTACAGAACTACATGGCAGCCAAAGATTTACCATTCATTCACTTCGTTAACTGATCAATTTGTTGCTGAAGATAAAACAGTATAAAAGATTAAGGTTCGTATTCTTTTCGGGTAAATTACACTTCCAGTCATGTACAATGTCTTCCAACACAGTTCTTGTAACCTATTTTTCATTATGTTTTTGTATCACATAATCATCTGGCTAAGAGAGACTCATTAAATGTGGTAATGTTCATGGTATGAAATGCTAGACAATGAACTAGTTTGTCAATGCTGGTGCTCGTGTTGTGCTTTGTGATAAACATAATTAATGACCAATTGATTTTAAAACCATAAAAATATGTAATTCCACAAAATCCCAATAATTACTGCTGAATGAACAAGCAATATATCCTTTGTAAGGGGGTTGGTGTACTGGCATCATATGATGTCACAATGCTTTTCTTCACACAAGTCCTCCTAAAAATACTTACTAATCATTATTTTTTATAAAATGAAACAAGCGAGAAAATAGTTAAAAAGGCAATAAGTATCAAGGATCCATGAAGACTGCGCAATAAGGGATTTCAATCTGTCAACGTCTGCATTAATTTAAAAATCATGCAAATAAATCTTAACTAATGATCTCCCTGTCTAAAACAAATTCCAGTCAATTCCATATTTTCCTATTACTGTATCATAATAGAGTTAAGGGGTATTAAACATTGATGGGTCATTCCTGTGAATGTGCTATGGTAGTGTCAGTCGAAAGTCTAAGGACTTCAGCTCATGTAATTTTGCAGAAAATTTCTGTGACAATACCCAGTAGAAAGCCACAAGAATCTCAAGGTGTACTACTATATGGAAAAATTAAATACTGTCATGGCACCTCCCTTTAAGGCTTTAAATGTGATAGTGACAATATGATTACTTACAAGAATATCTTGTGTCAAATAAACTTCATATGAAGTATCGCTTGTATTTCTATGGTAATTGGCATAGCCATCAATTCACAGCAATGACAGTGTTCAGGAGGGGGGGGGGGAGCACATTATGATAATGCTACGTTCTTAACATAAAGATATAACAATCCTCATCACTTTCATAATCTGTTTCTGATAGCACAGCTGCTTTGCACATTGACAAAGTGTTTATCTAAGCATCTGAGAGCTCCTTTTTCTTTTATTTTCAAGTGTTACTCGAGTTCTATAGTTCAGTTGTGAATCTAATATCAGGCATAAGAACTCTATGGTTTGAATGGTGGGTATTCTTTTTGCTCGCCAACATTCTGATTTCAAAGTTTTGTTTTAATTTGCGGTTTTTACACTTGTAGAGTAAAACAGAGTGCTAAGGCAACATGTGTGTCACCTCTAGTTATAACCAAACTGAAGATTTACTGGGAAAGTCACAAGTTTGGTTAAGTAAGGCAAAGTTACTCATACACACATCTCTAATTCCAATATATTGTATGTATAATATGTAGTTGGTTTTGTAATATCATTTATTGCCAAGATAACAAGTGTTTTACCTAAAACATTACACTGAGTGCTCCATTCTCCAGTTTATGATGGAGAAAGTTTCCATACATGCATTTTACCAGGATAGAGTTGTTAGTTCAGGATTTTATGAATATTGTTGTGTCCGCAAATATGGGATATTTGTAGAAATTGAGAATTGTCATGTAGTATCAAATGCCTTTTGAGTACAGGTAGACCAATCCTTTATCCAAATTCCTTGGGGCCAGATGTGTTTCTGCTTTTGGAATTTTTCAGATTCCAGAACTGTGGGGTCTGGCGCATAATCAAACGTGACTACTGCAGCAAAAGTATTTTTTCCTTTTTTCATTTTTTTATTAAAGTTACTCATTATAGTTTTATTATTTATATTAACATATTACTGTTAAATGAATGTGAGATAACATCAATAATAAAATACTAATGGGACAATTACAACCATATGTTCACAAACATTATTTTCAACAAAAACAATATCTTCACAAACATTATTTTCAACAAAAAAAACAGGTTTTGATGTAGGAAAAACCTATTTTTGGTAGTTGCTGTTGAGTCCTCTAAGGATTTACCCTCCATGGTGTGCACGAATGCCCTACGGTGATCAGACTAATATAAAAGAAATATCCTTTAGCCTGGTCTTTTAGCTGGTTATTATGCCATAATGATAAGCACTGACAAGTGATAGAGTTAATGGACTCGTCAAAATCTGTAGAAGTGATTACTGCGCATGCGCATCGGCCATCTTGTTTCAAGTTCAGGCCAGCCAAAAGACCAAGAATCATTACTCTGTTGGTCAATGCAGGATGTACCTTTACTCAAATCCCATGGATTTTTGTCAGGGAAGGGGGGGGGGGGGGCCGCGCGGCGGGCGCGATTAAAGGACTCAACAGTAACTACCAAAAATAGGTTTTTCCTATGTCAAAACCTGTTTTTTGATAGTGTAGTCCCTGTTTTGTCCTCAAAGGAGCATTACAAAGAAATTGATAAGTGAAAAAAAACTTAAGCTCACAAATTTTCATCCGAAATATCTGTTTTAAGATTAAATCCTTTCAGGTCCAATGTCAAGCCACTAGTTTCAGTAAAAAAGATAATGAATACACATAGGATATACTTTTAGCATAAAGTTCTATGGTGACTTAACTAAGTATGATGGGTATGGTTGCGACCTTTACGCACCTTCCCCAGCGATAGTCAACATACCCACACATTAGGGAGACCCCTGGTTTTCTGTCATGGTGCCTATGGGGTCAGGGCTAACCATAACACCTACTGATACACAGGGCATTCGAATTTGTTCCAGCTCATGGCAGTAGTGCTTTCAGAATACTGACTCTGATGACCACCCAGTACATTCAGACACTTCTTCAAAAGATACTTTTGAAAAAGGCCAATGAAGGATGGTAATGGAATTGACCTCTTTGTCCGCTGTTTAAATAGTAGAAACCAATGCCTGTTTGGTCAATTGGGGCTATTAGGTAAGCTGTTCCTTTGAAAGTTAGAGGCTTGTTCAGAACCTTCAAAATCTGGGACAATGGAGGAAAAAGGTAAATTGTCTTCCAGTTGCTCCAGTCCTGTAAGACGGCATCTCTTGCTACTGCTTGATTGTCCACATTCGGGGACATATACACTGGGAGTTTGTGCAGGTTTTTGTCCCTTAAGAGAGTGCTGTCCCTTCTGACTACCTACCTGCGTATGAGGAGAGCTATTGGAAGTAAATGGAGGCCTATATGATTTTTTATCAAAAGCATGCCTTTTTAGATTTTGGATTTGGTAAGGGGAAATTTCTGGTTTTTTGTTTCCTAAAATCTTTTTCCAGTAGAGCGTACACAGTGCAATTTTGTTGATGTGCTTGTTCTTTTATTTGAGTCACAATAGGCTCCTCAAACAGGTCTCGGCAGAAGGCAATAAACTTTAATAGGGTAGTGTCATATTGGGAAGAGACTTCTTGGAGTTTTCCAGTACCTCCAATTGCGTTTTTATGCGCCAGTCCAAAAATTCATTGGGAGCTTCCCATAATGTTCTCATAAGGCTTTTAGCCATAACAGCAAAAATCATCCTAGATTCTTCTGGAAGCCTTTTTGTGGCTACTTCTAACAATGAGGAAGTGGTTAAGACACTAAGGAGGTGGGTGCTAGCACAAAACTCTGATGCTGATGTACCTTCTGAAATCCTTCTCACTGGAGAACCAAACTGATGAGTTGCAATATCTAGGGGGAGCCTTTTCCTATCAAAGGGAAGTTGAAGCATTGCCCATTCTTCAGTGGAGTTTTCTGAAACCAGGATAACCGAGGCAAATGGTTGTAGTTCTGCCAATGGTTCACGCTTTCTGATTACTACATAATTTTGAAAATGTGTTTTCACATGGTTTATGATTTTAAATGTGAAGGGGTAGAAGGCTGGTGGTACATGGTGAGCCACATGAGTCTTGTTCATAATGGCTCTATAAATTCCTGTCCTATTTACCTGGTGAAGAGTTTCATCTACAGCTCTTAATGCCAAATTGCCAGCTAAGAGAACAGTTTCCTTTGGAGGCTTCTCCACGTCTGGCACAAGTGGTATCAAGACACCATTCAGTGTTAGGAAACGCTGCCCTGTCCCTAAATTTAACATGTGCTACCTCTATCATGGTCTTTCTCTCATTAACAAGATACTTACCATCCTGAGAAAAAATACACATTGAGGCATCTCGCCAAGGGTTATCAACATCAGAGTAGAATTTTAGTCTGCTAGATTTTGGCTGTACGACTCATAGCCGGGACTGGCCATTTTGTTGGTTCCAGTTGGGTTTGCACTCTTAACACTGAATATGTGCGACGGGTCGAGCACAACCCAAGGAGTGTTTCAAAAAAACTTGTTTTTTCCCATAAATCTTCATCTATCTCGAATCTGGGTGTGATTGACCTGCAGGAGGCTAGCAGAACACACACTACAATCATGTAAAAAACCTGTATTTGCTTTGCCTTTGTCCTTTCCCCTTTTTTGAATAACTGTTTGTTTTGAACATGTGGGATACAAAGGTAAAGTTATCATGTAGTGATTTCCTAACACTGTTGACTCTGGGGTAGTTTTGTACTGTTGGAAACTGTAGGTAGATGGTGTGTGTACATTATGCATGCCATTGGTTGTGGCTGAGATGCCTTATATTGCCATCTGGCTCAATTTCCTTTGAATCCAATTGCTCAGTTTTTGCATTTCTCATCAACAATGGCCAAAAGGCAGTATTCTCTGGGTATGGATATCATCAACTTACTTCTAATGGAATTAGAAAGTGATATTGATGATAATTTAGAGGTTGCTGACACCTCTATGGCAGGAAGTTCAAGTATGTGTAACAAAGGGTTGGAGGCAATGGAGAGGACCTTGAAATGATTACGAGACAAGAGGGGGAGAGAGGGGGTGGGAAGTAGTGGGTCTGTGCCTTTTCGGGTAACAGATTACATCAGCTTATGTCAATAAATCATCGACACACTGGAGAGAGAGAGAGAGAGAGAGAGAGAGAAATAACATTTCTGATAAGACAGTAAATTACATCTTAGTGCAGATCTTTTTACATAATTCTGTTCTAAGATCATGAGTTTATTCTATAAAAAAAATTAGCCACTTCCTGTTTCATTTAGGTACCAAAAAAATTTGTGAAATTTCAAAAAAATCTTTTGGACATAAAAAACTTACCCTTATTTTTCTCTTTTCTGATTTTGACCTTTAAGGGTCCGACACCTTTTCTGGCAGTCACATATTGTAAATAGTAGTTTTAGGAAGGATTCATTTAATTTTTGTGTGTATCAGCATATTCTGTATTTTTGTAAATATTTTCGTAAATTATTGTTTGAGAGAGAGGAGACAGAGAATAACATTTCTGATATGACAGTAAATTACATCTTAGTGCAGATCTTGTTACATATTTCCGTTCTTGGATAATATGAGTTTATTCCATAAAAAAATTAGTCACTTCCTATTTCATTTAGGTACCCAAAAAAATGTGTGAAATTTGGATTTTTCTTTGTAGCCAAAAAACTTACTCTTTTTTTCTCTTTTCAGATTTTGACCTCTATGGGTCCAACACCTTTTCTGGCAGTCACATATTGTAAATAGTAGTTCTGGGAAGGATTCCCTCAATTTTTTGTGTATATAGAATATTTTGTATTTTTTGTATATACCTATTTTTTTTAATAAATATTTAATTTGTACATGGGTATGATTTATCTTCTCAGTACTATTTGGCAAAGGTGAAATTGATTTTAGAAATTAAAATGTACAGCATAGCTACAGTTTTTGAATTTTCAAATATTTTTCTGGGTGCTCAGGTCGAGCTCGACCCCACGCACCTTTGAAGGGGTACCTAAATAGAAAAACCTATCCAGGGTTAACTCTTGTTTGGGCAGATTTGATTTCAACTCTCCCCATTCTATTGCAAGATGCAGGATGTTTACATACATTTTGGTGCATCATGCAGTATGTCCATTATCTGTTGCCTCTCGGCAGCAAAAGCATCTTTGATGTCATTCATTATTTCCTTACGGAAGTGATCTAATACCGCAAGCTGTGTATCCCTTTTGGGGGAGCTTGCAAAGCCTGATTGTATATCTACAGCCGAGCTGCAACTGTCTTGTTCCCCAGGGGGCAGAAGTCCTGGGTGAATTGCTATAACCCTCTGAATTTGCTGTTATTTCCATTAGGTTCAGGTGGATCCTTATATTCCTTTTGGGGGAAGGATCCTGATCGGCTTCTGAAAGCTGCAAGAGACTAACTTTCTTCTACAATGTTTTTCTGATGGCTGATTGACATCTGTCTCCCTGGTCCTTCTGGGTTCAGCAAGGTTCTTTCGGTATCAATGTCTACCTCAAAGTCTTTGAACACCACCTCTAGATGAGAATTCCTCTAATTCCTCCTCAGGATGTACCTGGGAGGTAGGGGTGACTGATCTTATTGGGTTTTGGCCCGAAAATAGTACGTCAGAGAAGGGACTAAATATATGCTGACGGAGTTTTGCTGGATAGATATACTGTAATCGAGATAGTCTAAAGCGAGCAGTCTCATCTTTAAAGTTTGCTGCCAAGAGCATGCTACAAATCTCGTACATATCAGGCAACCAAACAAATTTGCCCTAATCGTTACAGGGACTATGCCCATGGCAGATGGTATGGGCAGTGCCCACTGGTAAAAATCAAACCAAGCAACCAGCTGCGGCACACCTTAATTGAGGGTCATTTTTTAAGATGTCCCTGTAGTAAGAAAACCAAGTTGTTATTAGAAAAAATTTATCTTAGTTTAAATTATTTTTAATGCTTGAAAACCATAAATATTAACGAGTAGTAGATATCATTTTATAAGTCAGTTTGACTACAAATGTACATTTCTAGTACATTCTGTAAATTACTTAGGCAATTCTACGTACTAACTCTGCACAGACTGTAATTAACGGTCCTGTAAAAACAGAAGTCACTAGGGGCTGGGGCGTCAAATGTCATTTTTCTGTTTCTGATACTATTCCATAGGGTTAAACTCAACCCCCCCAACAACAATTGTTAAATTTCAATTATCAACTATATTACTTTTTGAGAATTGTAATTTTCATATGAATACTCAATGCAGAGTTATTACCTAGATCTGCCTAAATCTGTGTTAACTCAAACCTTTTGAGGTTTAAATTACCTTGAACCCTTGTTTATTTTCATATTACTTATTTAGAGTTTATGACTAACTCTATTTACTAACCTAAGCAAGTTTTCTATAAGGCTTGGGTTAGTATTCTTGGTATAATCTATTCCTACTGAATAAGGTTAGGCTTTTACTTATTACCAACAAGAATTTAATATGTAGCCTAATCACTTAGTTTGGTTACATACCAAATTACAATTAACCGAGTCATGTAATTTTTGAAATTTTTAATAAAGTGGTTTATAAACCCATACATAACTATTTACTAACCTTAGCAAGATTTTTATAAGACTTGGATTAGTATCCTTGGTATAATCTATTCTTAACATATAAGGTTAGGTTTTGACTTATTACCAACAAGAATTTAATATGTAGCCTAATCTCTTAGTTAGGCTACATAACCAAGTTACTATTTACTGAGTCAAGTAATTTTTGACATTTTTTAATAAAGTGGTTTATAAACCCTTACATAAACACATATATACATATAGTATACACATATTTATACACATATAGGCAGCTAGGATACTAAATCATAGCAAAACAGAAATTTTTGCTAAGCCTTGAATAGTTTTAGTATGTCATACCAACACTAACCTTCCTGTTAGGTTATTTTACCTTATAAGTAAATCAACACTTACTCTAAGCATAACTTAGAGTGATAATTCAAATTACAATTTCAGCACCCCATTCAATGTGTTACTTAAAAACCACGACTTAAAAACGTAGCTCCAAGTTTTAGACTACTATTACATTTGGCACCTGTTGCCAATTTGACTAGCCTTAGAATATGTATTCTAGGCTAAAACTTTGATTAATAGTGTTAGTAAGGGGTTCACTACTTAACACTAGGAATTATTAGGCTTAAGTTTATTTCGGTCATACTAAATATGGCAAAATAAAATTAAAATGGTGTATTCTATTTATCTACTTCTAGGTACTTATCACCGAAAAATTAGGTAAGTATGTACTTAGGGTTATTTAATAATTTTTAAGATATACTATCTTAGGTTACGGGCTACCAATTATTGCCATTCCTAGTTTAAAATTACTTGTCCTCAACCAACTAGGCTACTAGCTCATGTAGGCTACTGCCTCGGAAATTGTAGAAACCATTATCTGAACAGATTAACTAAATTGATAATACAATATGGAGTAGTTCTTTAGGGAGAGAAAAAAAAAATTCTCTAAAACATTTTTCGCATTTGTAAAGGCTAACCTGGAACATGTGTCTCGCTGGTCATGTATGTATTCTAAACAACACCGAACGGGTAAACAAAACACCAGTTTTCGTCCTCACAATAAAATTTCCTTGTTCCCCAGTTTTTAACCCTCTTACGCCGACTGGACGTATTTTACATCGACATTTTTTGTCTCCCGTGTGCCGACTGGACGTATTTTACGGCGACTTACAAAAGTTTTTTTAAAAATTCGCGTAAAAATACTTATAGGCCTACCAGCCTAAAACTTTTGAATCACGCGCCTTGGGGGATGCTGGGAGTTCACGGATCAAGGTGTTGTTTTGTTTACAATCGTTACGCAGGCGCGCAAGCGCGAATTTCTTTCTTGTCGCACTAAAAAGTATGACACATCTCGGAAATTATTTCGTCACTTTGACATAATTTTTGTACCATTGTAAATTAGCCGTTACATG
Organism: Macrobrachium nipponense; assembly: GCF_015104395.2. Taxonomy (NCBI): domain Eukaryota; kingdom Metazoa; phylum Arthropoda; class Malacostraca; order Decapoda; family Palaemonidae; genus Macrobrachium; species Macrobrachium nipponense. The sequence goes on along the minus strand of NC_087200.1, from coordinate 118,088,167 downwards.
AAGTATTATATATGAAAATGTGCGCATTTTTATGTAGAATACAACAATAAAATACTCATGATTGTAGCTTTTATCAGTTTTGAGATATTTTCATATAAATAACGATAATTGCCAAAATTTCAACCTTCGGTCAATTTTGACTCTACCGAAATGGTCGAAAAACGCAATTCTTTACGTCCGCGCGGTAACTCTTCCGAAAAAATCATATGTGCGATTGTGGTAATGTTTGCACCATTGTAAATTAGCCGTTACATGAAGTATTATATATGAAAATGTGCGCAATTTCATGTAGATAGAACAATAAATAATAAAAGGTTGTAGCTTTTCTCATTTTTGAAATATTTGCATATAAATCACGATAAATAGAAAAAAACCACGTTCGGTCAACTTTGACTCTACCGAAATGGTCGAAAAACGCAATTGTAAGCTAAAACTCTTACAGTCTAGTAATATTCAGTCATTTATCTTCATCTTGAAACAAATTCGAAGTCTCTAGCAAAATATTTAGATTTATGGTGAATTTAAAAAAAAAATCTTTCCTTCCCTCCGCGCGCGCATTCTCCGCCACAAATCTCCGAAATGCGTACGTACCATTCTCGGAATATTTGCTCCGTTTCATAATAGGCATTTCATAGAGTTTTATATATGAAAATGTGCGCAATTTCATGTAAAATAAAACTAAAAATATTTGAAGGTTGTAGCTTTTCTTATTTCTGAAATAATTGCATATAAAATATATATATATAAAAAAATTCAACATTCGGTCAACTTTAACTCGTCAGATATGGTCAAAAACTGCAATTGTAAGCTAATACTCTTACAGTATAGTAATATTCAATCATTTGTCTTCATTTGAAAGAAATTGGAAGTCTCTAGGACAATATTTAGATTTTATGGTGAATTTTTGAAAAAATGATTTGTTTACGTCCGCGCGTTACGAATTCATGTATTATTTTGTGATAATATTTTCTCTGTGTTGCTTTTATCATTTTACAATGTGTTATATACCAAAATGATTGCAATTTAGTGTACATTACAACGAAAAAAAAGTAACTTGTTACCTTTAACCGTTTTGCGCACAGCGCGATTTGAATACAATTATATATGAAATTTCGTTTTTGCGCTATCACATTATTTATATATGATAATGATAATTTTTTTCATTTCTGATGGTTGCATACTAAACTTCAGCCAATAACAAAAAAAATGAGCCAAAAAAGAACTCTTAATCTTGAAAACTAAGCGCGCTGTGATTTTTTGAAAAAAATATTTTTTCCGCTTCCGCTCTCACTCTGAAACACCTCCGGCACACGGGAGACAATTTTTTTTTTACCGCTTCGGCGTAAGAGGGTTAACCTAACTGTTTTAGCTAATTCTTAAAAATAAGCACTTTACTTTCAAATTTTGACAATTCCATGATTCTGGAGATTGATCTCAAAGAAAAAATCTCAAGATAGAGGAGCACTGGCAGAACAGACTATAGTCTGTGTTGAACAGAGGAGTAATGGTTCTTTGTCTTTTGGCCGGCCCAAACATAAAAAAAGATGGCTGATGCGCACGTGCAATAGACACTTCTGTAGGTTTTGACGTAGGAAACTGGGTACAGCTTTGCTGAAGACAAGATAAAATGTCTTCTTGGCTTTTGAGCCCATTATATTCTATCACTTGTCATAGTGTTTATCATAATGGCATAATAACTGGCTAAAAGACCAAGCTAAAAGATATTTCTTTGATATTAGTCTCATCACCATGGGGCGTTGGTACACACCATGGAGGGTAAATCCTTTGAAGACGAAACAGCAACTGCGCTATCAAAAAATTCTGTAAAACACAAAAAAATACATGGCATTTAAAAGTTACTATGATCATGATGATTTGACTGTTGATGACAAACTCAATTAATTTGCTTTATACAATAACTTCTTAAAAACAAGAATTTAACAATTTTATCCTTTACTGCACATTTTTTTTAACATTAGGAACATGCACACATACACTAATACCTACTAGTTAAAGAGACATAAATTTGCAGTACGTTTTCCTGAGAGAGAGAGGAGAGAGAGAGAGAGAGAGAGAGAGAGAGAGAGAGAGAGAGAGGATTACTACGGCTTGCAAGATGTACAATTATTTTATTATCTTGGGATTTTCTTTCAATCTTTGGGATTTTCTATTAACCCTCTTACGCTGTAGGGGTATAATAAAAATTGTCTCCCGTATGACGGGGTGGTCTCGGAGTGAGGACGGAAGCGGAGAAAATATTTTTTTCAAAAAATCACAGCGCACTTAGTTTTCAAGATGAAGAGTTCATTTTTGGCTCCTTTTTTTTGTCATTGCCTGAAGTCTAGTATGCAACCATCGGAAATGAAAAACAATATCATTATCATATATAAATAATACGATATGATAGCGCAAAAACGAAATTTCATATATAATTGTATTCAAATCGCACTGTGAGAAAAACGGTTAAAGCTAACGAGTTAATTTGTTTTTTGTTGTATTGTACACTAAATTGCCATCATTTTGGTATATAACACATTGTAAAACGATCAAAGCAACACAGAGAAAATATCACAAAATGATGCATGAATTCGTACCGCGCGGACATAAAAAAAAATGTTTTTTTTTTCAGAAATTCACTATAAATCTAAATATTTTTCTAAATACTTCCAATTTGTTTCAAAATGAAGATAAATGATTGAATATTACTATACTGTAAGAGTTTTAGCTTACAATTGCAGTTTTCAACCATTTCGGACGAGTCAAAGTTGACCAAATGTAGAATTTTTTTATATATTCTTTTTATATGCAAATATTTCAATAATGAGAAAAGCTACAACCTTCAATTAGTTTTTGTTGTATTCTACATGAAATCGCGCACATTTTCATATATAAAACTCTATGAAATGCCTAATATGAAATGGAGCAAATATTACGAGAATGCGACGCACGCATTTCGGAGATTTGCGGCGGAGAATCCACGCGCGGAGGGAAGGAAAGTTTTTTGTTAAAATTCACCATAAATCTAAATATTGTGCTAGAGACTTCGAATTTGTTTCAAAATGAAGATAAATGACTGAATATTACTATACTGTCAGAGTTTTAGCTTACAATTGCGTTTTTCTACTATTTCGGTAGACTATTTCGGTAGAGTCAAAGTTGACCGAACGTGGTTTTTTTTTCTATTTATAGTGATTTATATGCAAATATTTCGAAAATGAGAAAAGCTACAACCTTCCATCATTTTTTGTTGTATTCGACATGAAATTGCGCACATTTTGCTATATAAAACTTTATGTAACGGCTAATTTAAAATGGTGCAAACATTACGACAATCACACAAAAAATTTCTAATTGTTTTCGGAAAAGTTACCACACAGACGTAAGGAAATTTTTTTTTTTCATAAATTCACCATAAATCGAAATATTGTGCTAGAGACTTCCAATTTGTTGCCAAATGAAGGTAAATGATTGAATATTACTAGAATATAAGAGTTTTAGCTTACAATTGTGTTTTTTGACCATTTTGGTTGTCAAAGTTGACCGAAGGTTGAAATTTTGGCACTTATCGTTATTTATATGAAAATATTTCAAAACTGATAAAAGCTACAACCATGGGTTGTTTTAAGTTGTATTGTGCATGAAATTGCACACATTTCCATATATAAAACTTTATGTAACGGCTAATTTAAAATGGTGAAAACATTACGACAATCTCACAAAAAAATTTATCAGAAGTTACCACGTGGACGTAAGGAAAAAGTTTTTTTCATAAATTCACCATAAATCAAAATATTGTGCTAGAGACTTCCAATTTGTTGCAAAATGAAGGTAAATGATTGAATATTACTAGAATATATGAGTTTTAGCTTAAAATTGCGTTTTTTCGACCATTTCGGTAGAGTCAAAGTTGACCGAAGGTTGAAATTTTGGCACTTATCGTTATTTATATGAAAATATTTCAAAACTGATAAAAGCTACAATCATGAGTATTTTTTTTTATATTCTACATGAAATTGTGCACATTTTCATATATAATACTCCATGTAACGGCTAATTTAAAATGGTGCAAAAATTATGTCAAAGTGACGAAATAACTCTAGAGATTGTGCACTGATACTTTTTAGTGCGATAAGAAAGAAATTCACGCTTGCGAGCCTGCGTAACGATTGTAATTAAAACAACGCCTTGATCCGTGAGCTCCCAGCATCCCCCAAGGCTCGTGATTCAAAAGTTTTCGCCTGGTAGGCCTATAAGTATTTTTCCGCGAATTTTAAAAAAAACTTTTTTATGTCGACGTACGATACGTCCAATAGACACCCGACAGACAATTTATCTCGACATATAATATGTCCAATCGGCGTAAGAGGGTTAATCTTGAGATTTACTAGGGCCAGTTCTTAGGATTTAGTAAAGAAAATAATTTGAGTAGCAGCACACACCCAAATGACTCTGGTCAGCCATTAGTATGCCAAACTACCAACCTTATGAATTTACACTCTACTCTCTACAAAATGTTTTTGGTTTTTAGAGCTTTTCAGTTTTCAGAATTTTGGATAAAGGACTGTGTACCTATATCAGAGAAAGCCACAACAGTTATCTGCACAATCAGAACTGCAAACAAGATCTAAACGTACTGAAGAGTTATTGTTGATCTGCTGCTTGAGGGACACAAAATGGGAAGTATTATAACTTCAAGCCTTTGCATATACAAAATTAATTTGACATTGACTATTTCTTTACCAGTATCCTTTTCACTCTTAACTACATGAATAATTATGGCACCACCCTGTAAGGACAACGCCTTATCGCAAATTCCTCTGTATATAATTCTACAATCATGTTGTTCTTACTTCCCTCCTCGAGAGCGTTCAGCGGGCTTTCCGCCAATGTATATATCTTATAAGATCATGTTTTGTGTACTTTTATATTCTAAGTTTTATGTCTCGCAAGCAACACAAATTGGCTCTCGCCGACTCTCTCACGGGTCGGATACCACATTTCCGCCCGCATGCTGTATATTTGAATTTCCTTACCTGTAATAAAGATCAGTACACTTCTACCTGCCTCTTTGTTCACACCTCACAACCCCACTCTTTTGGAAAAAGAAGTTTCTGAGCCTGGGGCAATTGTATACCAAATTGCAATAAGTTTGAATTTTCCTTCTGTGACACTGAATTACTGCAAAAGGAGCATACCGAAGAACATTAATAAGTGACCTTTTGTTTAAATGCATGTCTAAAACTGTTGCAAGGTTTCTTGTAATTAGTTTTTTATATACTAGTTACAAGTATGCAGTCCCTCATTTATCCATTTTCACATTATCCGAAACTCAACGTTATCCAGAAGGTCCACCGCACTACAATACATATATGTACAAAATAGATAAGTACAATAGATAATAATTCAAAACACTGTGCTTGGATGGTTGGCAATGTTACACATGCAGAAGAGGCAATGATAATTCTGCATGCTGTTAGAAACACAGAGAAATGGGTACTGTGGGTATGGTATGCCAAAGTGCTGGGGAAAGAGAGGGCTGGGTTCAGAAGGTAGGAGGGAGGGTCTGCATGGGTTTTCACACCTGGCATTGGCTAAAAAGCATCAGTGTCATTTTGTAGATTTCATGTGTATGTGTGTGTGTCTTGTACACTTCATTTATTTTGAAAATGTTTCAAGTTTTTCATGTTCATTGATGTCATTACAACGGCTTTAATGAAGTTGAAATACCTGTGAACTGATAAACTTAAAACTGATTACGAAATAATGTATCAGTATCAGTATAAACTGCCCAGCCATGCTGCAAACTTTTCTTGCCCACCAGTGTCTTAGTCTGTGTGCATCTGCACACGTACTTGTATGAACATGCTTAAGTAAACCCAAGTTCACATTTCTGCATATTTAAATGGTATGACATGAAAATTCTTGAATCCTTACCCATCCAAGACACAACCATTTAGTACATCACATTTTAATAAGGGATATCAACTTGTAAAAAATCATGCATCATAAGAGAGAGAGAGAGAGAGAGAGAGAGAGAGAGAGAGAGAGAGAGAGAGAGAGAGAGAGAGAGAGAGAGAGAGAGAGAGATTGATTTTTTACCATTTTATATTTGGTATACTGCACAGCTTGGTTTCTATTTTGTGTGCAGTGTATTTTGTGTCATTTACTATAAGCATGTGCACAGTCCACATGAATAGGAGAAAAGTGTTATGAAATTGCCATTTTACATCTGTTGAGTGTTTTTTCATGATATCTGGAAATTTAGTAAATCAAGCAGGGTCTTGCATGTACTAATCTATATAAACAAGAGATACTTGTGCAAATCTTTGTTACCTAATGGACTACGTTAATCGCCAGAGGGACAGAACTGTCAATTAAGTTGAGGTGCTACAAACTATTCTTGATGTAAAATTCGATGAGTAAAATCAAGAATTCTCCTGTTTATCACAATCAACTCTCTCATTTTTATTGTTTTGTAGATAAGATGCTGAGAAATAATATCAACCCTACAGAAAGCTTTTGTTTAAAAGCTGTTTACACATTCCAGCGGGTTGAAAATGGCTGTTCTACAAAGAAATAAAACCTGCTGAAGCAATTTTATATAGCCAAGACTATCATAAAAACTAACACAAAATATAAAAAACTCACTATACTAACTGTACTATCATTAGGAGGCTCCTGACTACTATTTGACGATTCACAGCTTACAATGAATCCCTGGGAAGATGCAAGTGAAGTCTCCGGCTGTAAAGAAAATGCCCAAGTCATAAAGTACTGTAAAAAAAACTTGAATACACATTGTTACAAACTGAATAAAACTAATCCATTAATAGTCTATGAAAAAAAAAGAATTACTTCCACGTAGCCTATTTACAGGCCTTAATGAGCATATAGAGTGAACCAAAGTTAAATATATTTTATGAATTTACAGTAGTGTCACTTCAAAGACCAAACATTTAGATCCTAATTACAATCAAATCAATTATCAAAATCCAAAAATGGGAGCAACAACAGCTGATGCTAGTGGTTCTCCCAGTAAGACTCACTGGGGCACATTCTTGTTTTACCTTCTGGAATGTTTTATATAAAATTCTATATAGTGTCCCAAGTGCAATTCTTCCCTAAATTATAGAGAAGAATGACACTTACAACATAGTGCTAAAGTGAAGCTTATAAAGATGAAGAAAAGACAGCCATGTAATTCCTCACTCTGAGTAGGCAGAACATTATGTTATCTAGTTGGCATCCTACACCGTGATACACACAAATTATTCTGAAAATTACTTATAAGGAAGATACAATTGAATGTGTGGGGAGATCATATCAAAATACAAGCTGTGGGGTGAGGTACACCGAGGCTGGATAACAGATTGAGATCACTTGACCTCTGTGAAATGGTTGTTAGCTTGAAGGAGGAATAACAACACCCACCTGATTATACAGAAATGAACATTGGTATTATTGCTCATTGTAACCATTTAGGTGTTAAGGGGAATGAAGTGATCAGTTATAGTGTTGTCCAAAGCTTCTTAGTGATACTACTATGACCCCCTGGCTGATGATTCATGGTGATACTTACTAGACCTATGGTAATTTGAGCTGATGACCTAACAGGAAGGACAGAAGAGGAGGGGATTATCATAAGGGTAAGGACCTTTGAGGTACATTATCATCTTGCTGAAATCCTAGACTGTGAGGCACATTATTTTAAAAATAACTTATATATAAGAAACAAAATAATGTATTATGGAGATCACATAGTAAATACAATGCAAATTGAGGGGTGTGGTATTCAGAGGCTGGATAACAGAATGAGATCACTTGACCTATGTGCAATGTTTGTTAGTTAGAAAGAGGAATAATAACAACCACCTATTCATACAAAAACAAACAATGTGGGAATTAATGATAACTGTGGCCATTTAGGTGTCAAGGGGAATGGAGTGACCAGTTATAGAGTAGTAACAGGCACGACAATGGAATGAAACTGACCATTAGGTAAACCCAAGTTGTGGAGAAAGGGCATGTAAACCCAGGTAGTAAAACCCAAAACTGTCAATGATTGAGGAAATTCATATATTCAATCACAGCAACATGGCAAGAATGCTTTCTTCAGTCATTAAAGCTTAATGTGTTTCTGGGTCAAGATTCTTACCCAAAACTGACTGACTGACTTTATATAAACAGTACCTGTCCAATACTGTCTTGGTTGACTTCTGTGGGCTGTCCTTTAAAATCAGAAACTGAAATTTTTGTACTTCCTTGTGCTCCTTCCAGAGGGATTAAGTTTTCCATTGATTCTCCAGTTTCCGTAAGTTCTTCTATATCTGTAACATCAATCTCATTTCACACATAAAGACAACACTCATTATATTATTAAAGTACCGATGTCATAAATAAGTTGTAAAGGTTTATACAAATTTCCCATTAAATTCCTGAGAAACAAACATAGAACAAACCATTAATACAAGCTTTAATCTTCACAGTTACCAATATATTTTGTAGATTACATCTGTGATAATAAGACGCCCAAGAACAGAACATTAATGTCAATGGCCAAAAGCAACCATCAAAATGGATGATAAGATTCCAATTTTTCAATTATGTATGTTCTGTACTACATTGGCTGACATTATCTTTTGTCCTTTGCATTAGCAGACATGAGGATAAGTTTATAAATTAACAAGAGGATAAGTTTATAAATTAGTTTACAAATTTACTTCTTTACATGTGTTATGTTTCACTTTTTTACCATGAAATAAATAAAGGTTTTATAACAATTGTTCATACAAACTTATCAGTCATATACAGACCTCATTTGCAGTCCAAATGTCCACAGAGAAATACATTCAATATCTACGAGACAGAAGCATAGTAGTAAATAACAAGACTGCTCAAGCATGCACACCTGTGACCAATAACTATTGTCATTGTTTCATGTAAATTGAATCTATCATCATTAGAATATCGGGATGGGAGGTAGCAATTACCTTATGACTTACAGGTTTGCATGAAAAATAAAAAAATTTTCCATAGTGATTTGTATTTTTCCTAGGTATAAACAAACGAGAGAGAGAGAGAGAGAGAGAGAGAGAGAGAGAGAGAGAGAGAGAGAGAGAGAGTCTTCTTTTCCAACAATTCATTACCAATCGCTTTTTCCTTCAGTTGCAGGGACAGAGGCTTACTTTAGTTTGTGTACCTAGTAAAAATAAAAATTTGTTTTAGCAATCCCTCATTTATTTATTTATCAATAATAATGCATGCAAGGCCCCTATGAATATTAGAAATTTGCAGATATGGTAAAAACACTGGGATGTTAGTACCATTATTTCCACTACTTTGTCACTAAAGAGTAGTGTATACATCATACAGTATATACATATAAACAATACACTGTACAATACTGTATGGATTTGAAGCCACTAGTTCATACCATCTCCTCCCCCTATTTTGTCACTGCACAAAGCTGTATATGTACACTACATAGATGCATATCAATAACAAAGTATGCATGACAAATTTTTAATCAATTTGTATTTTTCATAGCTAACAAACCTTGTCTTAATAACAGGATGACTTCCAAGCGCCAGCTGGTAACCGGTTAACACAATCAAAGATTGTAAAGCAAGGAATCTGTGAGATCTGGCAACTCATGCGTGTACTACGAGGTGATAACTGGTCAGAGACCGCGCACCAGACTTCGTGACGCTTCAGTCTTTTCCTTAACTGCCTTGGAGAGTAGACGCTTTCGCTTTTGCTCTCCTTCCAAGCTGGTTGTTTTTGTGTTCTTTCTTTCCAGTGTGTTGTGTGTGATTGTGTTTCTGTTTGTGGATTCCTCCAAGTCTTCACGGCCTCGTCAACGCATGTGCATTGTGGATTCCTCCAAGTCTTCACGGCCTCGTCAACGCATGTGCATTCAGGGTTTTCCGTGCTCAAGGTTTCTAGTGTCTACGTCTACGAATCTTCATATGACATGCGGTAGGTGAAGAGTCGAATTATTGTACTGTTACGAATCCCTGCCCAGAATTTGTTTCTGACCTAAGTCGCAGTGGAGGGTGTTTTATAAGAAGAGGGAACATCGCAGAGTTTCGACTCTTCCTTCTTGGAGGAGGTTTTCTTCTCCTTGTCTGGATATCATTAGTCATTTATATTTATTTCTCATTGTTTTCTGTATGCAAAACTGTTTATTCCCTATAAAATGTATTTTAGGGGGTCTGGAACACATTAATTGTACCTGCATTATTCCTTATGGGAATCATTGTTTCAGTTATTGTGGGAGGTTCTGGAATGCATTATTCATGAAAACCGAGGTTCTAATATGTGTGTGTGTGTATGTGTATATACACACACACACACACCACACACACACATATATATATATATATATATATATATATATATATATATATATATATATATATATATGTGTGTGTGTGTGTGCCTTGGGTGTGGGTGGTGTGTATGTATGTAGTGTATGTATAGGTATGTATGTATGTATATATATACTATATGTATATGTATATATATATATATTATATATATATATAATATATAATATATATATGTATGTATGTATGTATGTATGATGTATGGTATGTATGTATATATGTATATGGTATATATTTTATTATGATAAGTATATGTGTATATATATATATATCTATATATATAGTATTAATATATATAATATATGTATGTATGTATGTATGTGTATATATATATATATATATATATATATATATATATATATTATATAAATGCCAAAATATAGAGAAAGTAGTATATTTCAGAGACTGCTTTCTCTCTTCCAGTAGATGAATGAGAAAAGTTACAGAAAAGGTGGTATTTATGCCAAGAGATCCATCCACAGTTAAGCCAATTTAGGTAACTCCCAATGATATTCCTTCTTTAATCCTCTTATGCGTTAGTTGAATGAAAACTTTATCAATGACATCTGAATCACATGCGCTTTGAGATGTTCATTACCTGTCTCTGTTTCAAGGCTAATTCTATATAGCATCTGATTCCTGTATCGACAATTGTTGCTATAAATTATATGTGACAAATTCCAGTTTATTCTGTGGTTATGTTCATTTATATGGTTGAAAATAGCTGAGTTCTGTTGTCCATACCTAACTGACTGATTATGTTGTATTAATTGCTGGAGGAGTTATTTTCCTGTAAAACCAATGCAAGATTGCTCACAGCCCAGGCACAGGATTTCGTAAACGCCTGTGTCCTTGGGGGATGTCTTTTGTTGGACGTTAAATTGGCTAAGGTGTTTGGGTAAGTAAATGCAAAAGGGTTAGATTTTCTGAGAGTCTGGGGCACCGTCTTAATCCTGTCCAGGTGTGGAATTTTTATTTTATTGTTGGGTGTCTCTCTGGTCTTGTCTTGAGGGTAGGTAGAAAATTACATTTGCTTTGTGAAATTGCTTTCTCAATTATATGGTCAGGATACCTTAAAGACAAAAGCTGCTTACGAATTAGTTCAAAATGTTTTTCTAGGAAATCAGGAGAACAAATTTGTAAGGCTCTTAAGAATAGGTTGCTGGCTACACCTATCGTGATAGGAATGTCGTGATAGCTACAGTTGTGAATGTATGAAAGTGAGAACATTGGTTTTCTGTATATGGTAAATTTGTATTCTGTTGTATCTCTAATTATTAAAACATCAAGAAAAGGAATTTTGTTGTCGGTTTCCCATTCAACTTTAAATTTGATGCTAGGCACTAATGCATTTAACTTTGAAAGGAATTCATTGAAAATGAAAATTCCACACCTGAACAGGGTTAAGATGGTAACACACTCGGAAAATCTAACCCTTTTGCATTTACTTACCCAAATACCTTAGCCATATCCCTGATTAACGTCCAACAAAAGACCCCCCAAGGACACTGGTGTTTACGAAATCCCATGCTTGGACTGTGACCAATCTTACATCGGATTTACAGGAAAATCACTTCCCCAGAGATTAATACAGCACAAACGGTCAGTTAGGTATGGACAACAGAACTCAGAGCTATTCTCAACCATATAAATGAACATAACCACAAAATAAACTGGAATTTGTAACAAATAATTTATAGCAGCAACTATTGGTATAAGAGTCAGATGATAGAATCAGCCTTGATTTAACAGAGAGACAGGTAAGGAACATCTCAAATAGTGCATGGGATTCAGATGTCATTGAAAAAGTTTTCATTCAACCAACACTTAAGAGGATTAAAGAATGATTATCAGTGGTCTAAATTGGCTTAACTATGGATGGATCTCTTGGTACAAATACCACCTTTTCTGTAACTTTACTCAATAATCTAAGGTAGGACTGCCTGTGTGTGTGTGTGTGTGTGTGTGTGTGTGTGTATATATATATATATATATATATATCTATTATATTATATAATATATATATATATATAGGATAGATAGATAGATAGGTATATCTATCTATTCTATATATATATATCTTATATATATGTTATCTATATATATATATCTATATATATATTATATATATATATAATATCGATATATATAGATATATATCAATCTATATGTATATACATATCTATATCGCTCTATGTATATATAATAATATATATATATATATATATATATATATATATATATATATATATATATATATATCTATAATCTATATATCTATATATATATGAATATATATAAATATATAATATATCTAACTCTATATATAATATATATATATTAATATAGATATCTGATATGATAGATAGAGCTGAAGAGATAGATAGAGATATATATCTATATATATCATTCGATATAATAGATATATAGAGAAGTATAGCATGATATATATATAGATATGATATAGTATATATATATAGAGATATATAATAATCTATATATATATATATATATCGATATGTTATTATCTATAGATCTATATATCTATCTATAATATATATTATATTATGTCTTATATCTATATTATGTATATATATATAATATAATATCTATATATATCTATCTATATATAATATATATTAATATAGTATATATATATATTATATATCTCTATATATATTATATATTCTATATTATATTATTATTATATATATATCTATATATATATATATATATATATATATATATATTAATATATATATATAGATATTATAATATTATCTTATATAGATATATATATATATATATTATATTATAATTCTAATATATATATATATCACGTATAATATTATATATAAAATTAATATCTTATTTATATATAAATAAGAATTTATATTATACATATATCATATATATATTGTTGTGAATCCTTTATGCTTTCACGATTCAAATCGATATTTAAATAAGCACAAAGTCTGGTTCTCCTTTTCTCCCTCTGATGCATCCCACTTTTGTCTTTTTCCTTTTGCCTGTGCTGCTCTCTATCGCTTGTTGAAGGTAATAAAAGGGAGGAACGCCAGAAATTCTGCCTCACTCTCCCTCAAAACCCAGTTTGAGTCAGCTCACACTTCAGAGATACCCTCTGGTCTGAGGAGCACGCACCTGATTTCATGAACTGGACTCGTGTGCCTAATGCTGCTCCATGTCAAGCCCTTGCTTTATCAACACCTTGAAGAAGTCGACTTCTCTCACCTACATATTTCAAATATAAATCTCAGGAGAAAGGTAATGTGTGAAGTATGGCGGCAATCTTTTTATATTTAATTTTCTGTCCTTTTTTTAGTGCTTGTGTGATCCTCCATTGTGACTCATTAATCCCCACAGCTGTGCTCCCTTAAAGGACTCTCTCACTTAAGAGCTGTGGTTCTCCTGAATGTGGTTGTCTTATTATTCCTTCCCTTCCAGTACAGTAACGTTTTGAGCAGTAATTCAGTCTTCCCTTGCCCTCTCATGAATCTTGCGATTTACAATAAACTCATATCCGACCCCGCCCTTGTGTCACACACGTTTATATGATTTTTGTATTGCAGGTCTCCTGCTAGGAAGGTGGACTTTCCCTGTCCTTCTGCGCCAGGCCAGAAATTGCGCTGCGAATCATCACACGTGTCCTGGATGAATGTTCATTGCTCCCCGCAATTATTCTAGTATTTGGCCTTATGTCAGGGTCATTAATAGCGTTCTTACTGACGCCTTGAAATCATTAGATTAAAGTTAACCTTTTTAACACCTATTGGACGTATTAAACGTCGATATAAATTGTCTGTTGGGTGCCGATTGGACGTATGGTACGTCTATATAAAAAATTTTTTTTTTTAAATTCGCGGAAAAATAGTTATAGGCCTAACAGGCGAAAACTTTTGAATCGCGCACCTTGGGGGATGCTGGGAGCTCACGGATCAAGGTGTTGTTTTGTTTACAATCGTTACCCAGGCGCGCAAGCGTGAATTTCTTTCTTCTCGCACTAAAAAGTATCAGCGACACATCTCAGAAATTCTTATGTCACTTTGACATAATTTTTGCACCATTCTATATTAGCCGTTACATGGAGTATTATATATGAAAATGTGCGCAATTTCTTGTAGATACACCAATAAACAACTCATGGTTGTATCTTTTATCAGTTTTGAAATATATTCATATAAATAACGATAAGTGCCAAAATTTCAACCTTCGGTCAACTTTGACTCTACCGAAATGGTCGAAAATGCAATTTGGTGCTAAAACTCCTGAATTATTTGCTAGTAATATTCAATCATTTACCTTCATTTAGAAAGAAATTGGAAGTTTTGCACAATATTCCGATTTATGGTGAATTTATGAAAAAACTTTTTCCTTACGTCCTACGTATAGCCATTTATGGAGAAGTGCTGCTTCAAGATCTCTATTTTACAAACTGCAGCACAATTTCTGATATTGGAGAATTTTGGTTGCTTAATTCTTCACTGTACAAAAGCTGAAACCCATATGGCTGCAATATCTCACTTGCAGTAACCTTTGAGTCGATCCAATGCAAGAGCCCGGACATCAAGGGCATGTGAATTTATAAACAACATTCGATCTCATGAAGGACTGCAAGCGATCTTTGAAATTAAAAAAAATGAACCTATTTTACAAGGATTATTCTAAATAAGTTTAAGTCGAAGACATGGAATTTCCTGTTCAATGATTTTAGCAAGTCTATGTGAGAACTTGTATCAGACACATATGGGACAGAAGCAAAACACAGTTTCTTTGGAACACCAAAATTAGCTATAGGTGGTTGGAAAAATTTGGTTAATAATTTATTAACGATTCTATGGACTATATCTTTAGGATATGAATTATTTTGAAAGAATTCTATTGAAAATTCCATTTCCTTATGAAATATTGGCCAACTGGAAGAGTATTACAGTGCTCTGTGGACTAAAGTGTAAATACTGTTTAGTTTGAAGGTTTTTTGACATGAACTATAGTACTTATTGGCTAATCCCGTACACATCCTTTTTCTAAACACAGCTGTGGTAAATTCAAAGTTAGTTCTTGTGACATTAATATAAAAAAATGGTAAACTGCCCCCATTCTCTATTTCCATTGTAAATTGAATTTCTGGGCTCAGCCATGTCGCTCCGTGAAATAGGTTCCTTCAGCACTATTTCTAAGGTAAAATATTGCTATAATACCAGAGAACTGCTAAATTGGACCTGCCAGAATATTCCGGCTCGCTCACCTTCATTAAAAGTTGTCGGTATAGTTCTGGGGCGAGTGAAACCCACTATCACCTCTCTAATTATCCTCTCCTACATCAAAAACCCCTAAGAAAAGGGGAGCCGTCCTACGGCTTGCTACCTACCACCGTGTAGGTAGCAGATGTAGCGTCATTCCTTCAGATAGCCGTACACTAAACGCATGCGTTTTTTCTTACTCTTGCGTTTTGCTATTTTGGATTTTTTCCTTCGTTATGGATCGTCAATCTCCTTCGGCATCCAAGTTAAGTACTGGTTTAATTGTTGAGACTATTTAGGGAGTGTTTTCTGGCCTTCGTGCCCTTATTATTTAGGTTTTTAGGAGTCGTCGCTTCATGAGGCGTCGGCTCCGAGCCGCCATTAGAGCGTTCCCTTTGTGTGTCCCTTCGGTTTCACGCGGTCTTCCATACCTAGTGATCCGATTAGTAATAGCACTTTTATTTATCATCTCCAGTGTTTTGGATGCTGTTTTTGACGGGTATATTTATGTTTTTGTATTTATTTAATTTTATTGTATTTTATTTTATGCGCTGGCACGGGGTTTGTCTTCCGAGCACGTCTCTTTGTTTCGCGTCCATCTGGAACGAGCGTTATTCTTCATTCATGTATTTATTTTATTTAACGATACTGCTTATTTTGTTCATTTTGTTAGTCATTTTCTTCTCTGGCCGACCTACCTTCCCCCCCATCCTCACAGGCCCCACTTAGGTGGGTGCTTATCTTGCTCATGTCGTCCCTGACGACCGACCCGAGTTCTTGTGGAGGGGTGGAAAGGGGGGCCCCACAGGCCCTCGGTTTGTGGGTGACGCTTCTCAGCCGACCTCATCCCAGCGTGGGGGAGGAGCTTCGCTTACCTAGCTTCAGTTCCGACCTGGATCGGGCGAGCTCAGCCCTCCTCGGCTTTTTGGGATCCTTACTCCATTCGCCCTCTGACGCTCCCTCCCCGTCTAATGACGGAACAGGCTTCCGGCTATATCCGGAGTCTCGGAGGTGAACGTCTCTTCAGTGGCTATGCCTCCGTCAGGCGAATATTATTTTATTATTTCATTATATCTTTATGTGTTAAGAGTATATGCTCCGCTGCGAGCTACTACTCTAGTGTTATTTTGATTAAGGAACCTCCGGGTTCCACCGTTCCGGTCTCACCTTTCGCTAGTGCTCCTCCTCTCCGGTTTCATATAGTAGCGTCAGTGGTTAGCGGCCTATGCTCCGGTCTGTCCGGAATGCATCTGCTTCCCACTGCTACAACTCCGGAACGCTTAGTAAAGTGCATGGAAGGTTTGACAGGTTCGGACATATTTTCTTGGTCCAGGATACTCCGGTATTATTAAATGTTACCTAGAACTTTCTATACCTGTTGTCAATGGTACTCATGTATCATTATTCTTACAGGCAACCCGTTGTTTGGTTTCCGGCTGTAACGACGTGATCCAAGACCCTTGTGGACACGACGTTTGCCGGAGCCATGCATCTTGCGCCGTTCAACTGGAAGGGTCGTGTGACACCATGAAAACTGCTTTGCCTGCTACAACCTAGTCGAACGGGTTTCCTCCGACGTAAGTTCTCCTTCCTCAGGGCTCACAGCTAACTTTAGGGTGGTTATTCACATGTAACATGGTATAGTTTAAGAGTAATATAACTCTAATTTTGTTTATAGAATATTAAATTAAGTTCTTGGTAAACAATTT
>NC_087200.1:118022569-118070309 GCF_015104395.2 Macrobrachium nipponense | reverse complement strand
CGTTCAGTAGGTTTCTTGCAAAGGCATTCATCAGGAAAGCGCAAGACAGGACTTCCTTTGCCATACTGCCAATAAATTTTAAGCTTTAGCAGGCATTAGTTGTGATACGGGAGAGGAAGCTGGTTGGAGAGTTTCTTCCTCTTCCCAGGATAATTTTGCAAGCTTTTTAGCCCATCTGAAACGGGTTTTTCAGATGATATTTTGTTAGTTTCTAGTCGGGACTACGCTGCCGAATTGAACATCGTCGTTCTACCTGCCGTAAGCCCTGTCTCTTAACAGGATTCTTGCCCCTTCCTCGTTTGAGACGGGAATCGGAAAAATAAAATGCTCGACTTCCTGGATTACGTTTTGTCAATTCAGTGACTTTCCCCCATTGACAATATACTATCGTTTTGTCAAGTAAGTGGGTATCCCCTCATTGACAAAATATCTCTTTGTCCCGTAAATGGGTTAGTTCTCATTGACAAACATCTCTTTAACTTGATATTGCGTAAACGAATAAGCTCTTATTGACAAGATTCGGAAGAGCTCTCATTCGTCATTCGCAGACTCGTACAAGAAATAGACTTGTAGACTACGTCAATGAACGCTTATGTCCAATAACATTAGAAGCTTGAGCTGTCTGCTTCGATTCTATAAGTTTTGTTCATGAAACTTGCCTGTCAGATATGTATGTAGCTGTATTTCCGAATTCAGCTATATATATGTCTGCCAGGTAAGTATGAACAAACCTTATTGTGATATAATAAAATATTTTGCCTTGCCTTTTATTGTATCAAACAATTTCATATTTTGCCTTGCGTTATTTTACTACTGGTTGGTTCAAGTCACACGCGCTTGCTGTAGTTACCTCTTCGGATGGCAACCGAGAGGTCTATTGTCTATTATTTTAAGGACTTAATCGTTACTCCCTGCAGCCTTCCAGGAGTTTCCGATTTATCTTTTACCGTTGTATGGTAGTGTTCTGACGACACAAACGCATCTATATATTTAGCGTTTTCTGTTTCGCTTAAATATACCAGCTTGAGAGTCTCTTTTTGCTAAAAAATAACGGACCTATTTCTTCGTAGAATAGGGTAGCTGGCAACCCAGACATAAAGTTAAGAGACGACGTTCGTAAGCTGCTGGCTGCTGCTGTGTCTGACTGTCAGTGTCCAACCGAGGCCGAGCCAGTAACAGATCGTGCGCTGTCATGCGCGGTAGGTTACGTCTCTCTCTCCTGCGGGATTGACTGACTAACCGTATCTCTGTGCTGGCGGTTACGTCACTCCTGCGGGATTGACTGACTAACTGTATCTCTGTCCTACAATCACGGACTTTAGCCTAAGATTGAGGGGATTTCTTACGTGAATGAATAAACGTTGCATTCGTTTTGCCTTACTTTGTTCAACAGAGTTATCTCTTAATCCTTTCGGTGCTCGTTACCGCACGGTATAGAACTACGAGTCTACCGCAACATTGCACTTTTATATGCTCTCCTGCTTAGGCAAAGCGCAGCCTTATTAGGGAAGTAAGCATACTCGGGGAGGGAATGGATGAGCTTGCTGGGGACCATTTCCTTCCTGAAGAAGTTTGTTTCCCCGAATAGACTGCAATTCAGACAGTTTTTTCCTACCGGGAAACTGAAATATTATTCAAGATCTAGGAATGATTCTGAACATCTCTCAGTGCGTCATGATAGAAAGAAGGTGCCGGACATCTGGATAGGGTTTCAGATGTCCTGGATCTTAATCTGAAAGAAGTAAATGCAATTCGGTCGTCCCTCCAGTCCTCGAAACGAGTTTTTGGAACCAGTGGTCCACATCAACTCTGAAATTCCACAGCTCTCTCATATCTTAAGAAGTATCTTCTCTCGGTCCCTGCTCGAGTTTACGAGAAAGAGCCTATTATAACAACAGGCGTAGAATGTAACGATCCTCTAGAGGTTCGTTACAGGATTGCAAAAGTCCGTACGAATCGTCTCGATCGACGGCAGCAACTTTTGACTTTCGAGTGGAATCTTTCTTTAGAAGTAAGTTGAGAGTTGTGGAGACTTTAGGGACGCCCTTTCATTCTTCTCTTCGATAGGTTGAGGACGAAGAGGCTTCTTCTTCTCTGCTCCCTTTTTCTCGATCCGGGATCGGTACCATTAACCCTCTTACGCCGATTGGACGTATTAAACGTCGAGATCAAAATGTCTCCCGTATGCCGATTGGACGTATCATACGTCGGCTCAAAAAAGTTTTTTAAAAATTCGCGGAAAAATACTTATAGGCCTACCAGCCGAAAACTTTTGTATCACGCGCCTTGGGGGATGCTGGGAGTTCACGGATCAAGGCGTTGTTTTGTTTACAATCGCTACGCAGGCGCGCAAGCGCGAATTTCTTTCTTATCGCACTAAAAAGTATCAGTGACACATCTCGGAAATTATTTCGTCACTTTGACATAATTATTGCACCATTTTAAATTATCCTTTACATGAAGTATTATATATGAAAATGTGCGCAATTTCATGCACAATACAACTAAAAAATACTCATGATTGTAGCTTTTATCAGTTTTGAAAATATTTTCATATAAATAACGATAAGTGCAAAAATTTCAACCTTCGGTCAACTTTGACTCTACAGAAATGGTCGAGAAACGCAATTGTAAGCTAAAATTCTTACATTATAGTAATATTCAATCATTTGCCTTCATTTTGCAACAAATTGGACGTCTCTAGCACAATATTTCGATTTATGGTGAATTTATGAAAAAACTTTTTCCTTACGTTCGTGCGATACTCTTCCGATAAATTTTTTCGTGCGATTGTCCTAATGTTTGCACCCTTTTAAATTTGCCGTTACATAAAGTTTTATATATGGAAATGTGCGCAATTTCATGCACAATACAACAAAAACAACCCATGGTTGTAGCTTTTATCAGTTTTGAAATAATTTTCATATAATAACGTTAAGTGCAAAAATTTCAACTTTCGGTCAACTTTGACTCTACCGAAATGGTCGAAAAACGCAATTGTAAGCTAAAACTCTTATATTCTAGTAATATTCTATCATTTACCTTCATTCTGCAACGACTTGGAAGTCTCTAGCACAATATTTCGATTTATGGTAAATTTATGAAAAAAAAAAACATTACGTTCGCGCGGTAACTTTCCGAAAAAATCAGAATTTTTTTGTGCGATTGTCGAAATGTTTGCACCATTTAAAAATTAGCTGTTACATAAAGTTTTATATATGAAATGTGCGTAATTTCATGTAGAATACAACTAAAAATGATTGAAGGTTGTAGCTTTTCTCTTTTTTCGAAATATTGCATATAAATCACGATAAATAGAAAAAAAAACCACGTTCGGTCAAATTTGACTCTACCGAAATAGTTGAAAAACGTAATTGTAAGCTAAAACTCTTACGGCCTAGTTAATATTCTGTCATTTTTCATCATTTTGAAACAAATTTGAAGTCTCTAAAACAATATTGTGATTTATGGTGAATTTTTTTTGAAAATATATTTACCTTCACTCCGCGCGCCGATTCGCGGCCGCAAGTCTCCGAAATACGTACATGGCATTATCCTAATATTTTCTCCTTTTCATATTAGCCTTTTTATAGAGTTTCATATATCAAAATGTGCGCAAATTCATGAAGAATACAATAAAAAATAATTGAAGGTTGTAGCTTTTTCCATCTTCGAAATATGTCCATATAAAAAAATATATATATATTAAAATTTCGACATTCGGATCAAATTTAACTCGTCCGAAATGGCCGAAATCTGCAATTCTAATCTAAAACTCTTACAGTATCGTAATATTCAATCATTTGTCTTAATTTTGAAACAAATTGGAAGTCTCTAGAACATTATTTAGAATTACGGTGAATTTTTGAAATAACATTTTTTGATTACGTCCGCTCGTTACGAATTCGTACATCATTTTGTGATAATATTTTTCCGATGTTGCTTTTATTGTTTTACAATGTATTATATATCAAAATGATTGCAATTTAGTGTACAATACAACGCAAAAAAAAGTAACTGGTTAGCTTTGACCGTTTTCTGCACAGCGTGATTTGAATACAATTATGTATGAATTTTTTTTTTCGCTACCATATAGTCGCATTATTTACATATGATAATGATATTATTTTTCATTTCTGATGGTTGCATTCTAAACTTCAGGCAATTACAAAAAAAGGAGGAGCCAAAAATGAACTCTTAATCTTCAAAAGTACGCGCGCTGTAATTTTTTTAAAAAATTATTTTTTTCCACTTCCGCGCTCACTCCAAACCAGGCCCGGCATACGGGAGACGTTTTGATTTTTTAGGCTCCGGCGTAAGAGGGTTAAACGCCATCCTATGATATTAAACGGTGATGGATGTTTAGTCTCTTTTTCCCCTTTTTTCAATCGCTTAGGAAATGTAATAAGAGGATTTATGACGTCACAGGGAGCGACAATGACGCTGATCGCCCCATGTTGGCCTTCAGGATCCTGGATTCACAGAGGTCACATCCTTCCTAGTTCACTTTCCAAGGACCTTTTCCGAGAGAGTCGGTCTACTCTAACTCAAAAGGTACCTATAACCTCTCCGCTCTGAGTCTGACAACGTTCAGACTATCGAGATGTTGACAAGAATAAGATTACCGTCTTCCATTTCCGTCTGAAAGAATGGGGATAAGCTGGCAGTCACAACTATTTAAGAATACGCAAATATGTTGTTGACGGCTTTTGGGCTCAGAGATTTGCTCTGTCAAACAACAAAGCCCTTCACGATCTTTGAGTTCTGTGGAATCTCGAAACTCGCTCACCATCTACTTTTTGTCTCAACCTGTTTTCTCGGAGTCAGACACTCGTGCGAGATCAGGCGACATATAGTAGCCCTGAGTTTCTTGTTGACGAAGTCGGTTGCGTTTACACGACCCCCGATGATCGTGTACATGAGACCAGGTTGGACTGTCAGGCATTCTTCCTTCGGGACTGAATCGCCTTTTTGCTTCTTGCTCTTTTCTCCTGGCACCAGAAGCTCGAGTCAGGAGTTGATTCGCTGACGACGTTGGGTTGCGTTGATACACCCCCCAAGGTTTGCTTAGATTGAATTGCCCAGGCAGTCCAGACACTCATCCTTCAGCGAAGAATAGTGCCTTATGGTCTTCAGGGTACAGCCTTGGTGTCCTTGATTCGTCTGACTGGTCAACTGGTCGGCGGTCACCTGACTTAGTACAGACGGACTGACTGTGCATGTCCAGATCGAAGCTTTCAATATGGAACTTAGACATCGTCTAAAGTTCTTGATGTCAAAGCATTCGAAACCTCTCCTACCTGTTAACTTCTTGCATGTGATCAGGAAGGCCTTCTTCTAACCACCCTAGATACGACAAAGAGGGTTAGTGAGATTTTAAGCCATCGTCACAAGTTTTGGCTTTAGAGAACACAAGGCGGTGTGCTCTCTAAGCCTTTCGTTGTGGCCTAAGAATGGAAACCCGTTTTGTCCTTGGGCCAGGAGCTTGGAAGCAAGGATGGCACAAGTTAGTGGGCAGGAGCCAGAGAGAGTCCTGTGCCCTGTCAGGTCTCTCAAGTTTTATCTACATAAAACTCAAGAAAGTCGAAGTCATTCGGCAATCTGCAGTGTTCCGAAAAAGACCAGACTTGCCCATATCGAAGAACAGCCTGGCTTTAGTGTTAAGGAGTTCTTTCAAAAATGCTCCTTCATTGTGTTTGCACAAAGATTTAAAATCTTTTATCTGAATGCTCATGAGGTGAGGGCGCGGCCTCGGAAGCATTTCAACAGAGCATGGCACTCAGCAACATCCTGAGTACCATGTTTTAGCGAAGCAACTCTGTGTTCACTTCACACTCCCTGCGAGATGTGAAGATGGCATATGAGATCTGCTGCTCGCTAGGGCCATACGTGTCTGCAGACACAATCTTGGGGGCAAGAAGTACCACTCATCCTATCCTGTAGAAAATGGTTAGGAAGAGCTCTTTATTGAGTTGTTGAGTCGCCGACAACAGCGACTTCTTAACTCTTAAGCCTTAGTTAACACACCTTAACTTTGGCTAGGTGGTCAGGTGGTGATATATATATATATATATATTTATTTTACTTCTTAGCCCTCATGGTATGGTCAATATGGTCTAGTCACATTGTGGTCACGCCCCCGTTGACAGATCATCTGGAGTGCACCAGCTTTATAGGTCTCTACCTCGCTGGCAACTCTAGTAAAGCAGAAGCAGACTTGGGTGACAGTAATCACGAAGTCGGCTATGCTAACAGGTGGAACCAAGATGTAATCATCTGCATGCATTTGTTTCCCAAATCCTTCTATTCTGTCCCTTCCCACCTCCAAAGGTGGGATTCAGCTATATATATATCTGACAGTAAGTTTCATGAACAAAATGATATTGTTATGATACAATAAGTTTGTTTCATACTTACCTGGCAGATATATATAATCAAGTACCCACCCACCTCCCCTCAGGGGACAGTGGAATAAAAAATTATGAATAGAAAATGGGAATGGTTCCTGATACCCGCCTCCCAGCGGCGGGAATGGGTACTAACCACCTGGCCGACCACTGCGTGTGTCGGAAGTTTTTTTTAAATTCTGTCGGACTTCAGAAAATACAGCTATATATATATATATCTGCCAGGTAAGTATGAACAAACTTATTGTATCATAACAATATCATTTTTCAAAAAATTACAGCACGCTTAGTTTTCAAGATTAAGAGTTCATTTTTCGCTCCTTTTTTTGTCATTGCCTGAAGTTTAGTATGCAGCCATCAGAAATGAAAAAAATATCATTATCATATATAAATATTGGGATATATGACCGCGAAAAAAAAATTTCATATATAATTGTACAGGCAGTCCCCAGGTTACGACGGGGGTTTATAAGATATAACATGTATATAACTTAGTTAATGTATGTATAATTCCTTACTTTTAGTTTAAAGTTGTCGTGCTATGTAACCCTGGACAAAGTTTTATGTGGCCACATAGCCTACATCATTCAGGGGGTTCTGGGATTCTGGAATGTACAAAAAATTATGTAAGTAAGTCCTCTATGCATAGTAAGTTACATACAGTATACCATACAGTGGTTTATAGATATAACATATATAAAACTTAGTTAATGTATGTATAATTCCTTACTTTTTGTTTAAAGTTGTCTTGCTATGTAAATCTGGACAAAGTTTTATGTGGCCACATAAAGTTGTCTTGCTATGTAAATCTGGACAAAGTTTTATGCGGCCACATAGCCTACATCATTCAGGGGGTTCTGGGATCTGAATGTTCAAAATATTATAGTACATATGTAGTAAGTCCTCTATGCATAGTAAGTTGCATACAGTAATACCATACAGTGGTTTAGTATAAGATATGTACATATAACATGTATAAAACTTAGTTAGAAATTCCTTTAATACTTACCAACTTTGAGTGAGTCTCAAAGCTGTTAGCTAGGTTGTCTTAAACTAATAAATAAAGTTATAAAAACCTTACTTGTAATCCTTGGTTACACTACATGTACTTTCCTGAAGTTTGATGTACAACCTGGAGTTATATTTTCATCCAAAAATGGTGGTTCTGGAAGGTAAAAGTATACACAATTAGTACAAAATACTACACAAAGTCCTGAATGCAATGTGTTAATTAGAGTATATCAAGAGTAAAAGAGTTAATGTATGTATAATTCCTTACTTTTAGTTTAAAGTTGTCTTGCTATGTACCCTGGACAAAGTTTTATGTGGCCCCATAGCCTGCATCATTTAGGGGGTTCTAGGATTCTGGAATGTACAAAAAATATTATGTAAGTAAGTCCTCTATGCATAGTAAGTTACATACAGTAATATGTACCATACAGTGGTTTATAAGATATAACATGTATAAAACTTAGTTAGAAATTCCTTACATACTTACCAACTTTTAGTGAGTCTCAAAGCTGTTAGCTAGGTTGTTGGAGATGGAGATGGAGGTAGTATGCATGTGTAAGGAGCCTGCAATGATAAGGATGAATTCCATACCTAACTTCAGTGTGCTTTATACAGATGACAGTGTGAGGAGTGGACAAAGAGGCAGGTAGAAGTGTACTGACTTTTATTACAGGCAAGGGAAATATAAACATACAGCATGCGGACGGAAATGTGGTTACCGACCCGCGAGAGAATAAAAGTGGGTCGGCGAGACCCGATTTGTGTTTCTTGAGAGACATATAATACAAAATATAAAAGTACACAAAATATGGTTATACAAGCTTTTATACACTGCCGGAAAGCCCGCTGAACGCTTTCGCGGAGGGAAGTAAGAACAACGCGAATGATGAATTACATACAGAGAAAATTGTGGATAAGCGTTGTTCTTACAAATACTCCCCCCCTAAGACAATAATTAGGCATAATTGTTGGCTAATTTCTTTGTACTTCGGGTTGTTACTCACGGAAGCGAGCTGGGCGGCGGAAGCGAGCTGGGCGGCCTCGGGTTGGATATCGGCTGCTGTGGTAGATCCTTGGGAGTTTTTGGGGACGGGATGCCCCCCCTGAGGTGATCCTCGGGGTGTTCGACCGTCTTCCGAGGGCAGCCGTGGCTACAACCGCGAGGTTTGGCGATCGAAGGAGTCGCTTCTTTCCGAGGAAGATTGAGGCGCCCTATGGAATCCGAGTCTGCGGGGTCCTCGTCCATGATGAAGGCTGGTTTCAGGCGATCGATTGTGACCCAGTCCTCGCGACCATTGATGGATATGAGATACGCCTTGTCAGTGCGTCGTAGGATGCGGAAGGGACCTCGTTAGAGGCGGGCGGCGGGCGTCGTCCCTGACGAAGACGTGTTTGCACGATGATAGGGCCTTCGGGAGGAAACGTTTGGTCCTGTCCGAGAAGGTTTTGACGCAGGGCATGAACTTCCCGGCGGATTCCCGAAGCCTGGCGATGGAGACGTCAGCGTCGTCAGCATTGGTCGTGAAGAACTCGCCAGGGACTGTTAATGGCTCCCCGTATACCTTCTCCGTGGGTGATGCCTCGCCGTTCGCCCGCGGGGCAGTCCTGAGACCGAGGAGGACCCACGGTAGCTGGCTCTTCCAATTTTCATCGGTGCAGCGCGCCATCAGGGAAGCCTTGATCGAATGGTGGACTCTCTCCACCATGCCGTTAGCTGCTGGGTTGTAGGCAGTGGTGGCGTGTAGCGATGTCCCCATTAGGCGGGCCAGGGCAGTCCACAACTCCGACAGGAAAACTGGTCCGCAGTCTGTCGTGATTTCGTCTGGCACTCCGAATCGACTGACCCAGCTGGCGAGGAGGGCTTCAGCGCATGCTTTCGTGGTTGCCTCCGACATCGGTGTTGCCTCGGGCCATCTGGTGGAGCGATCGATTATCGTCAGGAGGTATCTGGCGCCTTCCGACGGGGGCAGGGGGCCCACAACGTCTATGTGGATGTGGCCGAATCTTCGTTTCGGCTGCAGGAATTCCCCCACACCTGATTCTGTGTGCCAACTGATTTTGGTAGTTTGGCAAGGCACGCAGGTCCTAGCCCACTTCAGGAGGCGCATCGTCGTCCGGCCCGAGGGGTGCGAGAGTCCATGTATGACGTCGAACACGGCTTTCCTTCGGGAGGCTGGGATGCGCGGGCGCGGGCGGCCCGTGCTGATGTCGCAGAGGAGCGTCGTGCCTGCGGGTCCGAAGGGCACGTCTTCCCACTTAAGGGCGGTGATAGCTGTGCGGTATGCAGTGGTCTCCGGGTCGGCGGCCTGTTCCCGGGCGAGGTCTTCGTAGTCGACCCTGAGATGCACAGCGTTGATTTCTATCCTCGATAGGGCGTCTGCCATGGGATTCTTCTCGCCAGGCACGTACTGGATGGTGCAACCGAACTCCGCGATGGCTGCCAGGTGCCTCTGCTGTCTCACCGACCAAGCGTCGCCCGCCTTGGTGAAGGCGTGTACCAAAGGGAGGTTGTCTGTCCTGATCGTGAAAGGGGAGCCTTCGAGGAGGTAGCGGAAATGGCGCACTGCTTGGTACACCGCCAGGAGTTCGCGGTCGAACGCGCTGTACCTCGTCTCTGCAGCTGACAGTTTTTTACTGTAGAGGGTGAGTGGCTGGGGCCCGCCCTGGACCATCTGCTCGAGGACAGCCCCGCAGGCGACGTTGCTGGCGTCGGTGGTGAGGCGTAAAGGTGCAGTAGGGTCTTGGTGGCATAATGTCGTGGCTCTGGCGAGGGACCCTCTTCGTCTCGTTGAAAGCCTTCTCTTGTTCAGCCTCCCACGTTAGGGCCTTTGGTTTCCCCTTCAGGACCTGTGTTAGAGGAGACATGGTGCGGGCGGCGTCGGGGATGAACCGGCGGTAGTAGTTGACCATTCCGATGAACTCCTGCAGGGACTTGACCGTGGTTGGTGTTGGGAACTTCTGCACTGCGCCTACCTTCGAGGCCATGGGGCACACGCCTGCCGCGGAGATCTCGTGCCCAAGGAAGTCCACCCTCTCAGCGCCGAAGGTGCATTTGTCGAAACGGACGACCAGCCCATTTTCCTGCAGGCGCTTCAGGACCGCTCGGACATGGTGTAGGTGCTCCTCCAAGGACCTGGAAAAAATTAAGATATCGTCGACGTAGCAGACGCAGAAGGGCAGGTCCCCCAAGATGCTGTCCATCAGGCGCTGGAAGGTGGCCAAAGGTGGAGTAATGGAAGACGAAGGAGCCAAAAGGCGTGATGATGGCGGTCTTGGGGACATCCTCGGGGTGCACTGAAACCTGGAAATAGGATTTTAAGAGGTCCATTTTTGTGAAGACTTTCGCCCCATGGAGGGCCCCTGTCAAATCCTGCATGTTTGGCAAGGGGTATTGGTCGGGATTGTAGCGAGGTTGAGTCTCCTGCAGTCTCTGCAGGGCCTCCAGGTGCCATCAGGTTTCTGTACCATGTGCAGGGGCTACGCCCAAGGGCTTGACACTTTCTTGCAGATGCCCATTCGTTCCATCTCCGAGAACGCCTGCTTCGCCTCCTGGAGGCGGCCCGTCGGAACTTTGTGTGTGTCGGGGGGCCTGTGGTGGTGATGTGGTGGAATATTCCGTGCTTGGGCGGCGTCCCTGCCGCCTGACAAAGTTCCGGCTTGAAGACTTCGAGGAATTCCTGCAGGAGGTTGCCGTACTTTTGGGGGGCGATGGTACAAATTGTAGGGGCGCCCGGGCCTGCTGCCAGTGGTAGGCGTTTGCGGCCCACGTCCACCAGGAGGCCGTTCTGCGCCAGGAAATCTGCCCCCAGTAGCGGGATCCTGACGTCCGCGATGGTGAATTCCCAGACGTAGTTTTGCCCCAAGATGGATATCTCGAGGGACTTCGTGCCGTAGGAATGGATGGGGGTCCCATTTGCGGCGACGAGGGCGGTTGTTTTGTTGTGCTCACTGCTACAGTCTTTTCCTGACGGCGGGAATATCGAGTGCATGGCCCCCGTGTCCACCAACATCCTCCGGCCGGAGATCGCGTCGAGGACGTAGAACCCTACGGTGTGTGGTTCCGACGAGGCCGTTGCCACG
Source organism: Macrobrachium nipponense (assembly GCF_015104395.2). Lineage (NCBI taxonomy): Eukaryota > Metazoa > Arthropoda > Malacostraca > Decapoda > Palaemonidae > Macrobrachium > Macrobrachium nipponense. The sequence goes on along the minus strand of NC_087200.1, from coordinate 118,058,811 downwards.
GGCGGCCTTGGTTTTGTTTGCTGTTGCTGTTTTTTGACTGCTGGAAAGTGCAAGGGCTTTCGCACCTCTTGGAGAATCTCCTGAACCTCCGGTGGTAGCGGCACCAGGAGTTTTCACCACGCTGCATGTGGGAGGACTTCCCTTGGGATACGTCGCTGATCTCCTGCGTTGGGTCGTCGTCGTCTTCTTCCTTCTCTGCGGCCAGGCACACGGAGGATCGGGGGGCGGCAAGCTTCGCGGCATTGTTCGACAACGTCAGTTTCTTTGCCTTCTCCAGTAGTTCGTCGTCCTCTAGGGTGTACGCGTCGGTCAGCTGGTTTCGGACGTCTTGCTCGAGTTGCCGCAGGAATATTTTGCGGCTCAGGCAGATCTCTTTCTTTTTTTCCGTTGGGGCCTATTTCAGGCAGACGGACGAGGCCCATCACCGTGTCCCAGGCATCTTGGGGGTCGGCGCCGCGCATGGGGTTCGCGACTAGATCGAGGGCGCGGGCAGCCTTTTCAGCGATGGGCGTGGAATAGGCTGTCACGAGCCTTTCTTTTATCTCGTCGAGCGTGACAAGTCCGGTTCGTGCTCGACCGGTCAGCCAGGAAGATATACGGTCGAACACCTCTGTCGGGAGAGCCACTGCGACGAGGTCAAGCCTGCAGTACTCTGTTTGTGAGCCCCGCGATCCGGAATTGCCCTTCAGCTCGGAAGAACCAGGCTGTCGGGTCAGCCGTTGTGGAGGGGGGTAATTTGACAGCTTGAGCGGCAGCTGTGTCCGAGGCCGTCGCTGGGGCAGGGGAGGCCTGGGTATCTCGCGTGGTACTGTCTGCGCCCATTGTCCTCTCTCACAGAAAATGGTCGACAGAGTCGTGAATGGCGGGCCAAACCGTTTGAGGAAACGCCTGAACACACCTTGGGAATATATGCCGTATTTAGTCCGTTAGAGGCGTTGGTTATTTCCACGGTAGGAGCTTTCAGAGATCTATACTGAGGCGCTGTGTGAGTCTGTTGAAGATCTCTGAAGGTGAGCGGCAGTAGTTAGTCCCTTAATGGCTGAGCCAAAACCGCTTGGGTCACCGTCCAAACCGGGAGGTCACCAGTTGTGTGAGGAGTGGACAAAGAGGCAGGTAGAAGTGTACTGACTTTTATTACAGGCAAGGGAAATATAAATATACAGCATGCGGACGGAAATGTGGTTACCGACCCGCGAGAGAATAAAAGTGGGTCGGCGAGACCCGATTTGTGTTTCTTGAGAGACATATAATACAAAATATAAAAGTACACAAAATATGGTTATACAAGCTTTATACACTGGCGGAAAACCCGCTGAATGCTCTCGCGGAGGGAAGTAAGAACAACGCGAATGATGAATTACATACAGAGAAAATTGTGGATAAGCGTTGTCCTTACAACAGGCTAGGATGAGAGAGCTTGAAAAGATGATGGGCAGTCTGGAATGATGTAGAATATTAAAGGACAGTATGTAACCAGTTAAGTACAAAATGTACTGTTCCATAATTAACAATTTAGTACTGTATATGTACACATTAAAAACAATTGAGAATTCCTTACCTTTAGCGAAATGAAGAGATGTAGGCTATGTAGAGGTCTGGTTTATGTAAGTCACAAAGTGCATGTCAGTCTGGAATGATAATGTACATATGATTAGTAAAGTAGTACACTATGTATGTAGTATGTACATAGTTATTACATATGTATAATATAAACATTCATAAAAAAAAGTGTTCTTACCAAATGCTAGTGGTTGGCTTGCTAACTGGGATGGGCATATGGTAGATGAGAGTGGCTGGGCTATGGAGTGGGATGTGCAGGTGCTTGGGAGTCTGGAATGATAGAAAATAAAAATGATAGAGTATGTATTAACTACTGCACATATATTATTACGGTTTGACATATGTACAATATAAAAAATGAAGAATTCTTTTACCTGATGGAGTTGGAGAGGTGATACTAGTCGTATCAACTGATTTTGGCTCTGAAGAGGCTACATCTAGATCTGGAAAGAATGATAGGGTACATAAATAAGGTGGATGTAGTATTTAGTGTACATATGTACACTTTATAAAATTTCTATTAGCAATTTATAAAACATTTTAAAAATTTGTTAAGGATTCCTTACTTGATGAATAGGGCGAGACATCCAAACCATGGAGAGGCTCAGGGTCATCTGGGTCATCGTCACTATCAAAGGGGTCTGGAATGATACAAAAAGAAAAATATTAGGTTATGCAACATCAAACACATTGTAGTAGTGTATGTATGTCATAATGTAGTAAACAATTTCTAACATGAAAATGAGAAAAATGAAATTTCTTACCTGATGGAGGTGGACGGGCTGAATACAGAGGGTCCAGGTACAGGGAGATCTGGAATTGTGACACACTTCTGCCAATAAAATACAAATGATGAAAATTAATGAAGTTTACAATTTACTGTAACATTAGTATATGTTACATTAAAAAATTAACACATTTTATATTACAGTATGCAAACAAAATAAATTAATAAAAGAGTTCAGATTTCCTTACCAGGACTAGGAGTGGGAGGTGGTGGTTCTGGAGACTTGTGAATGAAAGTGTCAAGCCTGGACTGCACACTTTTCTTCATCTGCTTCTCCTTCAGGGTCTCCTTGTAGAACGTCACCAAATCCATGATCCCTCTCCTGATTTTGTCAAACCTGGCAACGTTAGGGTCTTCTCCCTCGAAAGAAGCCAAGGCTCTCTCCAGATGAGTAAAACCCTCTGACAAGCCTTTCACAGTTAATGTCCTGGGTTTTGGCTTTGGCACCTCTAACTCCTCCTCAATCATCTGCTGCTCCAGCTCAAGGAGGTCCTCTGCTGACAATTCCTCTCCTCCATGGGATGCCAGCAGCTCTGTAACATCAGCAGGTTTCAAGATCTAGTTTCAGCCTCTCTCCACGGGATGCCAGCAGCTCTGTAACATCAGCAGGTTCAAGATCTAGTTTCAGCCTCTTGCTTAGCCCTACGATTTTCCTCGTCACAGTCTCGACGTCCTTTTCTGCCTGGTCAAAGCCTTCAAAAACTGTGCACAAACTGTGGACAGTTTCATTCCAGGCCCCTTTTAAAGTGGTCGTCTTGACCTCGTCCCAAGCACTTGCAATATTCCTGACTGCATCAGCAATGTTGTAGCCCTTCCAAAACTGTTTCAAAGTCAACTCCTTGTTACCTTCGATGGCCCTCAAAGCAGAGCGTATTGTCCTTCTAAGGTAGTATGCCTTAAAGTTAGCAATTACTCCCTGGTCCATCGGCTGTATCAGCGATGTGGTATTAGGTGGGAGGTACACCACCTTCACATTAGGGTGCATGTTGCTCAAATTTGAAGGGTGACCAGGGGCATTGTCTAAAACTAAAAGCACCTTAAAAGGCAGACCCTTCGAAGAAATGTACCGTTCCACTGCTGGCACGAAATGGTCATTGAACGAATCTTCGAAGACCATCAAGGTAACCCAAGCCTTCTTGTTAGACTTCCAAATCACAGGGAGTTGACTCTTGAAAATGCCCTTGAAAGCCCTGGGATTCTCGGCCAAATACACTAGCAAGGGCTTAAGTTTCAAATCACCACTTGCATTGGCCCAAACAGCAAAGTCAGTCGCTCCTTACCAGCTTTATGGCCAGGTGCTGACTTTTCCTCCTTGGAAAGGTATGTACAGTTGGGCATTCTTTTCCAAAATAAGCCAGTCTCATCTACATTAAAAACTTGGTCAGCCGTGTAACCACCATCCTTAATTATTTCAGCCAAACCACTAGGAAAACTTTCTGCTGCTTCGCTATCAGCACTAGCAGCTTCACATTATGCAAATTTGCACGAGCCTTAAAACGGTTAAACCAACCTCTACTCGCGGAAAATTCAACACCAGCACTGCCTTCTCCAAATTTTTTCACTACTGCCTCATGCAGCTCTCTAGCCTTCTCCTGGATCACACTTAAGCTCACCGGAACACATCACTGGTTCTGGTCCTCTAGCCAGATCATCAGCAACTTCTCCATTTCCACAATGCTCTGGCTACGTTGCTTCTCGTTGATCACCGTTGCCTTCATCGGTGGAGCATCCTTAAAGTGCTTGAGAATGCGTTCCTTATCCTTCACTATGGTTACCACCGTCGTCCTGCTCAGGCCCAAAGCACGACCTATCTCGTTGGTCTCTCCCTTGGCAGGAGTAAGCAAAAAGGAAGAACCAAGTGATAAAAAACAGAAAGTTGAAAGCAAAAAGGAAGTGATGAAAGTAAAAAAAAAAAATGTTAAAAATAAAAAAAAAAAAAAAATTTAATTTTTAGATTTTTGTAAGTCAAGTGTTACAGTTTTGTTAATGTGTTTTGTAAATTTTAGTTTTATAGTTTTCCTTAAATTTTTTATGTGTTTTCGTAAAGTTAAGTGTACGTACGTTATCTGCCGTTTGTCCTCCTCCTCTGCCGCCACTTTCGGAGATAGCCTCACTCGAAGGTAAGCTTCCACATTTTACGTTACAGTAATAATATTTCTTGTACACTAACCTCTTTACGCTGACTGGACGTATTTTACGTCGACATTTTTTGTCTCTCCGTGTGCCGACTGGACGTATTTTACGTCTACTTCCTTTTTTAAAATTCGCGGAAAAATACTTATAGGCCTACCAGCCTAAACTTTTGAATCACGCGCCTTGGGGGATGCTGGGAGTTCACGGATTCAAAGGTGTGTTTTGTTTACAATCATTACGCAGGCGCGCAAGCACGAATTTCTTTCTTGCCGCACTAAAAAGTATCTGTGACACATCTCGTAAATTATTTCGTCACTTTGACATAATTTTTGTACCATTGTAAATTAGCCGTTACATGAAGTATTATATATGAAAATGTGCACATTTTTATGTAGAATACAACAATAAAATACTCATGATTGTAGCTTTTATCAGTTTTGAGATATTTTCATATAGATAACGATAATTGCCAAAATTTCAACCTTCGGTCAACTTTGACTCTACCGAAATGGTTGAAAAACGCAATTGTAAGCTAAAACTCTTATATTTTAGTAATATTCAATCATTTTACCTTAATTTTGCAACTAATTGGCGGAAGTCTCTTAGCACAATATTTCGATTTATGGTGAATTTATGAAAAAACTTTTTTCCTTACGTCCGCGGCGGTAACTCTTCCGAAAAAAATCATACATGCGATTGTGGTAATGTTTGCACCATTTTAAAATTAGCCGTTATATAAAGTCTTATATGGATGGAAATGTGGCGCAATTTCATGCACAATACAACTAATAACAACCCATAGTTGTAGCTTTTATCAGTTTTTTGAGATATTTTCATATAAATAACGATAGTTGCCAAAATTTCAACCTTTGGTCAACTTTGACTCTACCGAAATGGTCAAAAAACGCAATTGTAAGCTAAAACGCTTATATTTTAGTAATATTCATGCATTTACCTTCATTTTGCAACAAATTGGAAGTCTCTAGCACAATATTTCGATTTATGGTGAATTTATGAAAAAAATAACATTTTCTGTACGTCCGTGCGGTAACTTCCGAAAAAATCATACATGCGATTGTGGTAATGTTAGCACCATTTTAAATTAATCGTTACATAAAGTTTTATATATGAAAATGTGCGCAATTTCATGTAGAATAGAACAAAAAATAATTGAAGGTTGTAGCTTATCTCATTTTTGAAATATTTGCATATAAATCACGATAAATAGAAAAAAAACCACGTTCGGTCAACTTTGACTCTACTGAAATGGTCGAAAAACGCAATTGTAAGCTAAAAATCTTACAGTCTAGTAATATCCAGTCATTTATCTTCATCTTGAAACAAATTGGAAGTCTCTAGCAAACAAAATATTTAGATTTTATGGTGTGAATTTTTAAAAAAAAATTCTTTCCTCCCTTCCGCGCGCGATTCTCCACCACAAAATCTCTGAATGCGTACGTCCCATTCTCGGAATATTTGCTCCGTTTCATATTAGGCATTTCATAGAGTTTTATATGAAAATGTGTGCAATTTCATGTAGAATAAAACGAAAAATATTTGAAGGTTATAGCTTTTCTTATTTCCGAAATAATTGCATATAAAAAAATATATATATAAAAAAATTCGACATTCGGTCAACTTTAACTTGTCAGATATGGTCGAAAACTGCAATTGTAAGCTAATACTCTTACAGTATAGTAATATTCAATCATTTGTCTTCATTTTGAAAGAAATTGGAAGTCTCTAGGACAATATTTAGATTTATGGTGAATTTTTGAAAAAAATATTTGTTTACATCCGTGCGTTACGAATTCATGCATTATTTTGTGATAATATTTTCTGTGTTGCTTTTATCGTTTTACAATGTGTTATATACCAAAATGATCACAATTTAGTGTACATTACAACGAAAAAAAAGTAACTTGTTACTTTTAATCGTTTTGCGCACAGCGCAATTTGAATACAATTATATATGAAATTTCGTTTTTGCGCTATCATATATCGCATTATTTATATATGATAATGATAATTTTTTTTCATTTCTGATGGTTGCATACTAAACTTCAGCCAATGACAAAAAAAGGAGCCAAAAATGAACTCTTAATCTTGAAAACTAAGCGCGCTGTGATTTTTTGAAAAAAATATTTTTTCCGCTTCCGCGCTCACTCTGAAACACCTCCGGCACACGGGAGACAATTTTTTTTTTTATCGCTTCGGCGTAAGAGGGCTAATATACACTTTATATACACTTTAATTACAGGTTTTGGATTTTTATTCTTAATTTAGGTATTGAATGGTCCAAATTGTTGTAGTATTTCATTGTTTATAGGTCAATTTAGCTTTATTATGGAACGGATTAGTCATTTTATCATGTAAAATGTGTTCCAAGATACGAAAAACTCATTATACGAAGGCCGCCTCGGAACGGATTAATTTTGTATCCCGAGGTACCACTGTATATATAATTTGAGGATGAGAGGCAACATGAACTTTTAGCCTCTTGCGGTGGTGGTGTAGTAGGTAGAAAGCTTCGCTGACGTTCCTGAATTTGAAAGGCTCTATGGGTTCACGCCCGGGTCCAGGCAAGTCTATTATCGAGAAAAAAATTCCCCTTCAGTTAAGCATATATGAAAATATATTAATTCCGAGGTAGAGCGAATTAGATATTAAAGGATATTGTAGCTCGATACATATATATATATATATATATATATATATATATATATATATATATATTTCTTATATATTAAAGAATGTTTGTGGTTATGTCTGTGCATTACAGAAATCTGATCTGCTTGTCCAATCTAGACAATATTTGGCATGTGGCTGACCTAACTTAGATAATAAGTTAGGTTTCTATCCTTTACCCCCTTCCCTTTCCCCCATCCTCCTACCCTTTGTAACTTATGTGATAACAGCTTGACTGGTTTGGCATGTGGCTATTATTTGACCCAATTAAGATAATAAGAATTCTTCAAATCCATATCTCCTTCCCCTTCCCTCCATCCCTCTTGCCTTTCTAATGTTTGTGGTAACCACTTTACTGATACAGACAAAATTTGGCATGTGGCCATCATTTGACCAAACTTAGATTTCAATTCTGTACCCCCTTCCCCTTTCCTCATCCCCCTTCCCTTTGTAACTTATGACCGGTCTAGACAAAATTTGCTTTTATTGATGTTTTTAACTATTTGTCATATGAAATACTTTCAATTTAATTATTGTTTAGTTTCCTATTATGTATAATTATTACAGTATCTAAAACCTTTATGACCTAGTTGTTGTGATACCAGTTTTAATAGCTATAATCTCTCTCTCTCTCTCTCTCTCTCTCTCTCTCTCTGTAAGTATGGTTAGACTTTTATATGAAATTGTAATATTTTAAGTTTCATTAACTGTAATTGCCCATTTAGTTTATTTTTACATATGCAGGTTCCAAAATTTGGAGGAAAGAAGATATCCAGATCTTTAGAGTTGCCTAAGAGATTTGAAGATGGCAAATTGACTGATATGGGAGGTGGCATTAGACATTGTAATTCTTCAGTCGGGTTTGGTGCTGGTGCATTTAGTATTAGCAGAATCCCTTTAACAAGTCATGGAAGTTATGGTCCCCCATCATACACATCTTCAAGCACTGTAACTGCTGAAGCAGGGAAACTAATGCATTCATCCTTGGGAGGCCCTAGTGAGCTTCCATCACAAAGCCACACTGCTGCTCTGTCCGTCAAAATGACTGGTTCTTCAAGTGGCTTGGCATCTTTAGCAGAAAAGATTGGTACCCATAGTATTAATGTTAGTGGGCACTCATTAGCATCTGATGCTCTTAACAGGCTCAAAAGCAATAATACAGGTGTTTCAAATGGAGAAGTGAAGAGTATTTGCCCATACTTTGAGAAAGCCAAAAGAAGTTTGCCACAGGTTGCAAGTAAGGAATCTCATGAGCACTCTGTCGACAACCAGAAGAAAAGACTGTGCCAATCTGTTCCATCAGTTTCTTGGTCAGGTAACAATTCATCCATCAGTAAAGGTTAATTTTATTACTGAATAATATTTTTATTAGTAAAGAAAATTATTAAAGCATTTGTATCAAGTTTTTATTGTTAAATATAGTCACTTAATTTAATTTAACCTTTAACCCATTCTTGGTTTTGTTAATGTGTTTAAGGCCTCCCAGTTATCTTTTAATATTTGAAAAAAAAATTTATTTACTGCATTCAATTACATATTTGCTTTCATTTTTATTTCCTAACAATCTGTTGTAATCTATTAGCATTAGGACACGGAGGAGGTTGCACATGTCCTGTAAAGAATACCTTTCTTTGGTACCAGGTGTTTTCTATTTATCAAGTTTTTTTTACTGTTGATTCCACAAACTGCAACACATTCATCAGTACATTTAGGTTATTTTATTGATGAGGAATATTAGTCAGCTTATCCTTATGTCTCTTATGCATGGCCGTCCACAAAAAATGATCTGCCCAGATTTATATCTTGAGATCCTTAGTTATACCTCCTTTTGTGGCTACCCAGGCACCATTGCCACCCACTGACTGCTTGGCTTTGCCAACATCAGTCTGTTTGTCTAGATATTTTCACTTAACTCTTCTTGAGTTGACTATATAGACTTGCTACATTCTGCTTTGCATTTTCCATCTCTGGAATTTTTCTACAGGTACCATTTGCTTTTGTCTATTCTTTATTGTATCTCAGATTGTGTCTGATATTTTAGGTTTTCTTCTTGTTAACCCATATCTCAGAACTTTTTCCCCAGCAAGACTGATATAATTTCTTGATTTTAAACAAATATCTAGAACTGCAGATCTATTTTTGCATTCAGTTGCAAAAACCTCATTGTTATCTTCAAAAAGCTGTCTAGATATTTTCACTTAACTCGTCTTGAGTTGACTATATAGACTTGCTACATTCTGCTTTGCATTTTCCATCGCTGGAATTTTTCTACAGGTACTATTTGCTTTTGTCTATTCTTTATTGTATCCCAGAATGTGTCTGATATTAAAGGTTTTCTTCTTGTTAACCCTTTTCTGAGAACTTTTTTCCCCAGCAAGACTAATATAATTTCTTGATTTTAAACAAAGCCTTATTCTTTGTCCTCTGATATATCTAGAACTGCAGATCTATTTTTTGCATTCAGTTTGCAAAAAAACCTCAATTATTATCTTCAAAAAGCTGTCCAGATATTTTCACTTGACTCTTCTTGAGGTGACTATATAGACTTACTACAGTCTGGTTTGTCATTTTCCATCTCTGGAATTTTTCTAACGGGTGAACCAATTTGATTTTGCTTTTTCCTATTCTTTATGTTTTATTTCCTTGATTTAAACAAAGCCTTATTCTTTGTCCTCTGATATTATATTTAGAACTGCAGATGTATTTTAGCATTCAGTTGCAAAAACCCCATTATTGTCTTCAAAAAGCTGTCTAGATATTTTCACTTAACTTTTCTTGAGGTGACTATATAGACTTGCTACATTCTGCTTTGCATTTTCCATCTCTGGAATTTTTCTACAGTCGCATTTTGCTTTTGTTTATTATTTATTATAATCCCAGGTTGTGTCTGGTATCTAAGGTTTTCTTCTTGTCAACCCATCTCTCAGAACTTTTTTCCCCAGCAATACTGATATAATTTCTTGATTTTAAGCAAAGCCTTATTCTTTGTCCTCTGATATTATATCTAGAACTGCAGATCTATTTTGGCATTCAGTTTCAAAAACCTTTTTATTATCTTCAAAAAGCTGTCTGGTAGCAAGCCTAGATACTCTACCAAGATTTTTTCAGATGCCCTTAATTTCAGCTGTTCTGTTGCAATTAACAATTTGGAGATCACTGACAACATTCTAACATTCCTCAAGATTTTCCCTCCTCTTCAATTAATATTCAAGTATTTATGGATGATCTTTTGTTGGTAAAGAGTTATTCCAATTACTAGTCTCCCTTGGGGTCTTCTGCTCCATTGTTTTGCTATTAAACTCTTATCATGAACAGCAAATCATGTATCCTTGTGGCATTTCATTAATAACATTTGGCGGTTATGCTCATGAGTGATGCTTTCATCTTCAATGTTCATTCATTGGTGTGTTACTCTATAGTGTTCTTATTGTACTGCTTTGATTGAAACATTTGTGGCAATGATGTATCCTGCTCACTGCTCTCTTTAAGTCAGTGCTTTTTCTGCATTTGGCATTATGATCATACCCTCTATATCCCCACCACTTTTTACAGGGAAATGTTGTTTTACCATTGCAGTTTGCCATGTTCACAGCTTTTATAATGAAAAAGCCCAGAAATGGAAGAGGTGGTTTGGATTGGAGTAAAGGCAACAATTTCAACAAAATAGCATAAGATTTGTGTACCTTGCTTCACATACAGAGAGAGATGGGACTCAAATCAAATCTTGGAGAAACATACTGTGTTTGATGGCATATGAGATATACTTTTTGAAAACGTTAGCTCAGAGAATCACCCCCAAGCCTTATATACAAAGATAAGACCTCCTGAGTAGGCTAATGTTATCATTCGTCAGGCTAAGTAGCACCATCTGTGGTAAAACTAGCCTACAGCGGTGAGCTATTGGATAACATTAGCCTACTCAGGAGGTCTTATCTTTGTATATAAAATCTATGTAGTACTTGGGTAGGGATCTTACAAACAAGTACAGCCTCCTGAGCCAGGGCAGTGTTATTTAAGATGCATGAGTTAGACAAGAATGAATATATGCTATAAGAAGACAAGAATGAATATATGCTATAAGAGGAAAAAGAGGGACCTAAGTGAAAAATGATGAATGGGTTTACCTAGATTGGAGGAATTTTTATCATTCATTCATGATGTTCAGTCTCTAAACAAGTGCAGAATGTGACATGGTTGTAGGAATAGTCTTAATAGACTAGTAGACTTCCTGGTTGTAAGTACAGTGGTACCTCGACATACAAAATTAATCTGTTCCGAGGCGGCCTTCTTATCATGAGCTTTTCGTATCTTGAACCGCATTTTACATGTAAAATGCCTAATCCGTTCCAAGCCCTACAAAAACACCCCAGTAAATTATATTTCCAGGCTTACAACACATGTTCTACGGTTATGACGCTGATCCGACGGAAGAAATATGACTCCAAAAAGGCAAAATACTGTACATACTTGATTAATATTCAACTGCATGTAATGTTCAACTCCATTTTTACTGCATATATTAGGACTAGCGTATGTCCCTTAGCAATAAGCCTAGCCTATGTTATCAGTTGCTACTGTAGCCTAGTCTATGATTCTGACATCTAAACCTAAGAGGCTAAAAGCTTTGAATATGCCAATAAAATGCATAAATAATCAGTATGTACTCATTTCAAATAATTATTAATTAATAATTAACTATAATACACAAAAAAAAAAAAAACTTCCCACCTTTTGTTTACATTCAGCACTTACGAGTACCAAAAGATCGCCAAGCAATCACTTTTCCTAGCACACAGTAACCCATAAATTTTCATTATCTCTCTTCAACTAATGAAACTACCAAGCAGTATAATAACCATTCATTTCTATTCTTTATTCTATCTTTGCCTAATGGAGATACCAAGTTACTGACAGCTATAATGAAACACATGCTTAAAAATCACAGTAGATGCGAAGTGACTTTCATCAAATAAGCGAATCCCACAGGAAAATGATAGAGCAGGACAATCCAAGTCGATTTCGTCTTTACTCAGACATTGTCAAGGAGCTAATGAAGTACAATTGGAGAGAAAGGTCTCGGGTACAAAACAAGATCAAGAATACCAGATGGTTAATTGTCAAAAGGGTAAAAATTAAAAGAGATAATCCAGGGTTATCGGATATCACACGGTCACAAGCCTAAACAGATTTGACCCTAACCGAAATTACAAAGTTTCTTTACAGTCCAAAACATGTAAAAACTGAATATATTAATTTTGTTGCTTATATTTATCATTATGAAAGCATCAAGTTTAAATAAACCAAGACTTAAATTTAGAACATTCCTATTATTTGACTTGATAAAACAAGATTCAATGATATTTCTTTTAAGGGGGCTGGCCGGAACCCCTATATGGGAGTATAGGGCGAAAAATGCAGTCAAGAAAAAATTCATGGAGCTTCATATGGTAATTGAGAATATGTACAAAATATTTCATCAAAATTCCTTACTTTTGTAGTTACAGGGTAATTAGTAAACAACTCAATAAGCCTAAAACATTCATCCGTACAAGAAAATGCAAGATTTCTTCTGTTATCGTAAATTTTGATAATTATTGTCAAAGAATTGTGAGAAATGGCATCTGTAGAGATTCCGTGGGTCTCAGAGGGGAGTATCAAGTTCAACCATGATCAGTGCTAGCACAGACTTCAGTAGTCTACATGTTCGAGCTTCACCTCTGACATTCGCTTGCTTTTACATATGGTTATCTATGTTTCGGCAAGAATTTCATCATGCCAATGAGGTAAAGACAAGGAAAACATCTCGCTAACATAAAGACGAAGAAAATTTGCTCTAAAATGATTACAGAATATCAATATATGCAATATTAGTGTAGTTAGTAAAGAGAGATTGAGGGAGGGTTGCGTAGTAAGTAAATGCCCCCGTCTTGCCTGAAGCACACGTCACACTGTCCCCCAGGCTACGATCTTTGAGCAAAGGGATCTTAATTTATGATAAATAACATAGTTTTGGTTTACTAATACCCAAAAAGCAACATGAAATTCATAATAATCATGATTTATTAACATTGTCTTTGTAAAAAGAGAGTACAACTTCGAATTTCACCTCTTGACATTCTCTTGCATTTACGTTTGTTATTTTGTTTCGGCAAGAATTTCATCATGCCAAAACGGAAAATACTAGGAAACATCTAGGTAACATACAGAAGAAAAAAAAGTGGGGGGTCCTCGAGTTACGAACGTAGATCCGTTCTTACGATGCATCGTAACACGATTTTCAGCGTAAGTCGGAACATTGAAAAATAACCACATGATTAATGTAAATACCTATCAATAACAACGAGTGAGAACAATTCCTTACCTTTATTAGTTTGATTGGCTTGCACACTGGAGAGGAAGCTGCGGTGCTGGAGAGACTTGGGGGAGGTTTAGTGAAGAGAAAAAGAACCTCCAGAAGTTGCTGGAGATGCTGAGGCAGATGATTCTTGAGGTGAGGCAGAACATACTAGTACTGGAGAACATGGTCTTCCCAACCAAAGCACCAATAACCTTTCCATTTCAATTATTAGACCCACTACGCTGCTTAGTTATCACTGTCGCTTTCATAGGAGCAGATCCTTTCACATGTTCAACGATGCGCTCTTTATCTTTGATAATGGTAGCAACGGTCGAACGGCTAAGGCCAAGCGAGCGGCCAATGTTTGTTGGCGTTTCTCCCTTCTCAGATCGCTTTATAATGTCCACTTTAATTTCCATGGTGATGCCTTTCTTTTCTTCGATGCACTACCATCAGAAGAGTCCCGCCTTGCGCTTGGGAGCCATAACAAAGAGCAAAAGTTACAAAAACGATACAACACGAGGGAGAGAGAGGCAGTGTAAACAACCAAAATGGCGTATGGGCGAGGACTGAGCGTAGCGAAGCGACGCCGTCCTCTCCCCCACAAAAGCGTATTCTTCCGCCGTGCGCCTGGAACTAGTTCGCGTTTGTTTACGTTGCTTACGACGCTAAACCGCGTAAGACGGAACGACGCAAAATATTATTTTTTATATTTTTATGGGGGCGCGTTCGTAACCACGAAACATCGTAAGTCGAGACCAGCGTAACCCGAGGACTTACTGTAAGCCTAAAACATTCATCCGTACAAGAAAATGCAAGATTTCTTCTGTTATCGTAAATTTTGATAATTATTGTCAAAGAATTGTGAGAAATGGCATCTGTAGAGATTCCGTGGGTCTCAGAGGGGAGTATCAAGTTCAACCATGATCAGTGCTAGCACAGACTTCAAGTAGTCTACACGTTCGAGTTCACCTCTGACATTCGCTTGCTTTTACATATGGTTATCTATGTTTCGGCAAGAATTTCATCATGCCAATGAGGTAAAGACAAGGAAAAAACATCTCGCTAACATAAAGACGAAGAAAATTTGCTCTAAAACTGATTACATAATATCAATATGCACTATTAGTGGTAGTTAGTAAAGAGAGATTGAGGGAGTTTGCGTATAAGTAAGTGCCCCGTCTTGCCTGACGCAATGCCCCCAAGCTACGATATATGAGCAAAGGGATGATAATTTATGATTCAATTATGATAAATAAAATAGTTTTGGTTTATTAATACACAAAAAAGAAATATACATTCATAATAATCATTATTTATTAACATTGTCATTATAAAAATACGAAGGAAAACTTTGAACGCCCGTATCTCAAAACTATAGTTATTGACCTTCAAAATCTATCTTCTCACTTAGTTTTAAAGCTATAACATTGGAATTTGGTATATAACTCAGAAAGACATTATAGAACAATCAAATGAAGCTCTTTTTTTTTAATTTTTGTTTCGTCTTTTTTTTTAAATTTTGTTTTCCTAATTTATAGGGTTTATTTTTTACCATAATGAAAAATTCATATCTAGCAAAAAAAATGACTTTTAGAAAAAAAACTCCTCATTTGATTGGAGGTCTACATCAGGTCTATATATGGTAGTAATCCCAGGTTTTAATATTAAATATCAAGGGAGGAGACGCCCTGGCATCACAAAACCGAAGGTCAAGAGGCAAAAATCATATGCGGTTTGGAGATGTCCCAAGTCACCTTATGAAGTGGTATGAATATCAAAGTCCTGTCCTTAAAGAATGGCATTAGCCAGCCAGCCCCCTTAACTGTGTCATTACATAGGATTAAGGCTCTTGCTTGACTCCAGTTAATAGGATGGTCTAAATCTCTCTCATATGTACGAATAATGCATTCGATATTTTCCCAGTTCTCACAGAATATTGATGCTGTTTGAGACGTTGTGAAAGAGATTTACCGGCCTGTCCATAATAGACTTTATCACACTTTTTGCAAGGAATTTCATATATGCAGCCTGGAAGATCTTTAGAGAATTTTTGATTACTAAACTCTTGACATTAATATTACTGATAACAACATTTATGTTAAAAAGCTTTAAAATTCTAGGAATATCTAAAAACCTTTCATCATAGGGTAATTTTAGAATGTTATGCTTACTAAAGTCAAGTTTGTCATTAGTTGAATAAAATGTTTTTCTAGCTCTTTTCCATGCCACATCTATAAAAGTCCTTGGGTATTTAAGTTTCATTGCAATATCATAAATAGTTTTAATTTCAGCGTCAATAAACTGCGGGCTACAGACACATAAAGCCCTTAGGAACATCCCAGAAAAAAACAGAGAATTTAACATTTTGATGGGGATTGGAGTAGTAATGAACAAAAGAGGCAATGTTAGTTGATTTTTGAAAGACTGAAAAGGTGAAATTTCTATCATTTCTATGGACAGTTACATCAAGAAAATTCAAATTACAATTTCTTTCTTCCTCTACAGTAAATTTTATAGAAGAGACTAAATTATTGAGGTTATTTAGGAAATCCTGGAGATTTTCGCGAACTGGCCAAATACAGAAGATATCATCCCACATATCTATACCAAATAACTTTTTGGGGCAAAATTCTTGGTAAGAGTTTTGTCTAAAAAAATTCCATGTAAATATTGCTAAGGACAGGAGATAAGGGATTACCCATAGCCAAGCCAAACTTTTGTACAAAAAGCGCTTGGATTTCTGACTATCATTTTCCTGTGGGATTCGCTTATTAATGACACATATGTGTAATATTAAAACAGAAGAAGAATTCTAGAAAATACGTATTTGTTGGCTTCGATAATAGCAGTCTGATTTATTTTATATTTTATGATATCTAATTCACAATTTCTTTTTATTAAATGTATTGCATGTACTACTCATTTCAAATAATTATTAAGTAACCATTAACTATAATAAACAATCAAAAAAAAAAAAGAAGCTTCCAAACTTCTGTTTACGTGCAGCACTTATGAGTACCGAACGATCGCCAAGCAACCACTGTCACCTAGTACACAGTACGTACAATAATCAAATTTTCATTATTTATCTTCAACTACTGAAACTACCAAACAGTATAATAACCATTCATTTCTATTCTTTATTCTATCTTTACCTAATTTTTCTTTATTAAATGTATTGCAGCAGTGATTAGCATCAGGAACCAATGGGAGGGCGGGAGGATAGTGGCGAGTTTACTCAGTTGGTGGCGCGCGAGTTTTAAAATTGTTCTCGGTGGTCTGGGGGAATCTCGGGACTTTACAGAAAAAGCCTTTCGTAACTTGAACTATTTTCGTATGTAGAGCCAAAAAAATCTTCGTATTTGCTTTCATATCTCGAGTTTTTCGTAAGTTGAGCCTTTCGTATGTCGAGGTACCACTGTATTGGATATCTGGTTTAACTACATAAAGTTAACTATTGTTGGATGTGATTTTGTTGCAACAACAGATTTTGAGTGGGAGGGAAAGGAAGAGAGAGGGGGGGGATGGTGATCAGGCAGTATCATTGATGGTCCATTTTCCATACAAGCGCCAGTCACAGTGAAGGAATTCTATTTAAGTTACAAGTCCAACTGCCAGTCAACTTTGTTCCTCTCAGCATCTTAAGACCTGACAGCTGTTAATTTACCCTGTCCCAATTACAGCTTCATAAACATGTACATACTAGCTCCCAGTTTGGAGGCTAATGCTCGTGTTAATGTTTTCTCTTTTACAAGCTATAAGAGGTAAATTGTTATGATGTTCAGAAATTTCTTCAGTGTTTGAATTTGTAGTATATTATATCAAAGGCAGTAAACAGGGCAGTCATAGACAATTTATCTTTCTTTCTTAATGGTTCAGAGAATGCAGAGTTGCAGAGATCATCACCTTCAGTGAAAAGCAGTCTGTCTTTTCAAAATAAAGAATCATGGAAAGTGTATATGTCATCTCTCTTGCAAAGTCCAGAGATTGTGTATACTAAACCCCCTGCATCATTAAAAGTAAGTTTTATATAATTGTGTTTATGAATATTATATACGTATATATAATACAGTCAGTCCCCCGGTTACTACGAGGGTTCCGTTCTTGAGACACGCCGTGAGACAAAAATCGTTGTAAGCCGGAACATCATCAAAAATTTAAAGAAAACCTTACTTTTAATGCTTTGGGTGCATTGAAAACTATGTCAACTGCATTCTTGTTGCATTTTTCATAAAAAAACCCTTCAATTAATTATTATTTTGCATTTTTGGTGTCATATTTCTTCTGCCAGATCAGCATTGTAGGCGTCGTAACCCTGGAATGTGTCATAAACCTGGAAAATAATTTCTGATAAATGTATATTGAAAAACATGCATTGTAAACCTGGAAATAATTTCTGATAAATATAATTGAAAAGTGTTGTAACCTTGGAACGTTGTAAGCTGAACCCGCCGTAACCCCGGGGACTGCCTGTATATATATATATATATATATATATATATATATATATATATATATATATATATATATATATATATATATATATATATATATAATATATATATATATATATTGTGTGTGCATGTATATATATACTTTACTCACCCCCCCGTTCACTAAAACTACACAAACTGGAAACTCTAACCTGTAGTCAGTAGTGCCCTCTGTCTGCAATCATGTCATTAGGCTATTAAGATCTCGTAAGTACAAAAATATACTATTTATTACCCAAAGCAGTTGGTTATAAAATAGGACAAAATGATTAATAAGTCATAAAGGCATAAAAGCTAAATCTGCCCATAAAGAAACCAGTAAGTTAACATTATACCCTCCTGACTAAGAATTATCTCCCATACCCAAATTGTCAATAAGTACATTGTATTAGTCAGGTTAGAGATTCCCATCTCTAAATTAGCCATGGAATAGGACCCATCAGTAATAAAGATAATAAGGCATAAAAGACATTTTTGTACATGAACTTCCCTGCCAGATATATACTTAGCTTAGGTCTCTGACGTCACGACAGAAAATTCAAAACTCGCGGCACACGCTACAGGTAGGTCAGGTGATCTACCTTACCCGCCGCTGGGTGGCGGATGTAAGAACCAGTCCCCCTTTCTTGTCAGATTATTTTCTGTCGCCGGCTGGACAACACCTGTTGTTCAGTCCTTACGATAGTTAACTTCTTTCTCGTTGCCGACGATTTGGATTTTGGTGAAGTACCCTTTGTTTGTTGGCTTGGCATACGCTTTTTGGATTGTTATTTGGATTTTTCTTTTGGATTTCTCTTAGAATTAATAATCATGGATGATTCTGAAGTTAAGAAACCTAGTTTATTTAGGGTTTGTTCAGTGAAGGAATGTAAAGTAAGGCTTCCTAAAGCTGCATTAGATCCTCACTGTATGTCGTCTTGTAGAGGGAATGAATGCTCTTTTATTAACCCTTGCAAAGAGTGTGAGAATTTGGATGAGGATGGTTGGAAGGCTCTTCTTATGTGAGAAAGTTGGAGAAGGATAGGGCACGCAAGGCTTCTTCAAGGAGCTCTAGTAGATCGAGGGTGAGTGAAGTTGACGCTGAGAATCCTGTAGTAGAAGTAGTTCCTTCTCCGGTTTCAGCCCCTGCGCCCAGCTTTGAACCCGAAGATTCGTTTTCGGAAGTTGCTTCCGGGAGAGCCTCGATCAGGAGTAAGGAGAGCCTCGCTCGCTCTCGACAAGGTAAGAGTGATGATAGTGCAAGTGATCAGTGCAGTGCCCCTAGTGCAGTGGAGGGTGCGTCTGACCGGCTCACTAACGCTTCCAGGCCTAGACCTCTTCCAGACTCCCAGACCCAGTGGAGGAGGAAAGTTGAAAGCCGCAGGAAGGTTAGGGAGAAACCCCCACCGTCAGGCGTCCCCTCGGCAGATCCTGTTGCTCGTTCCCAGGCTGCCTTGGATCGAGCCAAGAAGGAGTTTTTGCGCCAGTGCTTCTCGTCTCTTCTCGCCTTCTCAGCGTAGATGGAGCGCCTCGGAGTCGTCTCGCCCTCTCAAGAGGCCCTGTAAAGCTCCTTGCGCCCTTCCTTCCAGCCCCGAATCCTTCGCGGAAGAACCAGAAGTGGAACGCAAGAGAGCCAAGATTTCGTCTGTTTACGCTTCTCCTGTTCGGTCTCGGACTTCGTCTCCTGTAGAGGAGTTTAAGAGGTCTCCTGCGCGTATCCTGGCGGGTCTGCAGGCGCAGATTGCGGCTTTAGCGGAGTCTATTGCCGGGACTTCTCATCGTCGGAAGGACGCCTCTCTTCCGGTGAAGAAGTCTAAGAACGTTCCTTCTGCTAGATCTCCTCCGGCTAGAGAAGTTTTTGAGCCTCGTAGCAGGAAGTCAGAAGTGCAGGCTGAAGTTCGGGATCAATCTCCGAGTAGGCTCTCCTCTCTCCCCAGCAAGAGTTGTGAGCATGTCAGGCGTAAGGAGCCGGACAGGCTCTCTCCTCAGGATTTCCGCTCCTCTTCAGTTAGGCGTCAAGAGCTTGACAGACGTCAAGAGCCTCGTTTTTTGTCAGGAGTGAAGGAAGAGTTCTTCGCCCGGTGGCCACTCTCCTTTTGACGGACGCTCGACTAGGCGCAAGGAGCCTAGTAGGCGCCAAGAGCCTTGTAGGCGCCAATGGAAGCATTCTTCTCCGTTGGATCACTCCCGATTGGATAGGCGCTCAGAGCCTTGTAAGCGCCGCGCTTCTGACAGGGAATCCTCTGTGGATGTTTTCTCTCCCCGTGGCAGGCGTCAAGAACCTGGTAGGGGTTTTGAGCCTGATAGGCACCAAGAGCCTGGCAGGCGTATTGAGGATGGCAGGCGCCTAGAGCCTAGCAGGCGCAGAGAGCCTGATAGGCGCTCTCCCTTATCCAGACGCTCTTCTGTGGATATAGACTTTGTTTCCGACAGGCGAGCTTCCACTAGTAGGCGCTCTCCTAGTAGGCGCTCCCCAAGTAGGCGCTCTCCTAGTAGGCGCTCCCCAAGTAGGCGCTCTCCTAGGAGGCGCTCTCCAAGTAGGCGCTCTCCTGGTAGGCGCTCTCCAAGTAGGCGCTCTCCTGGTAGGAGTTCTCCTAGTAGGCGCTCTCCATGTAAGCGCTCTCCCAGTGGATTTTCTCCCAGTAGGCGCTCGCCTAGTAGGCGCTCTCCAAGGATTAGCTCTCCTCCGGGCAGTAGAACTTCTAAACGTCATTCTTCGGAAGAATTTCTTGGGGATTCTGAGGAAGATTTGCCCAAGGATGCTTCGGTTTCTTCATATAAGAGACTGACCGACCTCCTCTTGCAAGATTTTGGGGAGTCTCTTTCGGCCGTTGCTCCTCCGTCTCCTCCGTCCTTATTTTCTACAACCAATACTGCTAAGAAGTCTTCAGTAGTTAAGATGAAGCCGACAGTGTTGATGAAGAAGGCTCTTAAGAACTTTGACGACTGGTTGGTATCAAAAGAAGAGAAAGGCAAGACCGTTTTTTCTTTTCCCCCGTCCAAACTGACGGGTAAGATGGGGTTTTGGTACGAGTCAGGAGAGCCCTTGGGTCTGACTCTTCCCTCTTCAGCAGACTCGGACTTCTCTTTGTTGGTTGATTCCGCACGTCGCTCGCGCTTAATTATGCGAAGACGACGTGGGGTATGAGCGAGTTGGATCACCTTTCTGAAGGGAATGTTCCGAGTCTTAGAAGTTTTTAACTTTCTTGACTGGACCCTTGGAGTCTTGGCTAAGAGGACTCAAGAGCAAGACACTCTTTCACCTGAAGACCTTCACGCAGTTCTGTCTTGTATGGACAAGGCAGTGAGAGACGGATCCGGGGAGATTGCTTCACTTTTTGGTGCAGGAGTAGTAAAGAAGAGGGCCGTTTTCTGCTCTTTTCTTACCAAGGCTGTTTCTCACGCACAGAGAGCTTCCTTGTTGTATTCCCAACTTTCTCCGCAACTCTTCCCGAAGAAGATAATTAATGATATCTCCAGCTCGTTGTCAGCAAAAGCGACGCAGGATATGCTAGCTCGCTCTGCTAGAATCCCGAAACCTTCATTCCAACAGAAGACGAAGAAGGAGACTCAGAGTAGGCAAGAACCCTTTCGAGGAGGCCCTTCGTCTCGCTCTTCTTCCTCCAGAGGTTCGAGACCACCTAGAAGAGGAAGGACCTTCTCTCGGTCTATTAGGGCCAAGAAGTAGCTCGTGTGTCCTCCAGACAACTGTGGGTGCCAGACTTCTGAACTTTGCAGATGTCTGGGCACGAAAGGGGGCGGACAACTGGTCCCTCGCTATCATCAAGAGGGGATACCTCATTCCCTTTATCTTGAGACCACCTTTGACCACCACTCCAACGGAACTGGTGGCCAAATACAAAGACCCACTAATGAATCAAGCCCTCGCTCTAGCAGTAGAGCTGATGTTAGAGAAAGAGGCAATAGAGATGGTTCAGGACCCTCTTTCCGCGGGTTTCTACAACCGTCTGTTCCTAGTTCCCAAGAACTCAGGAGGATGGAGGCCGGTTCTGGACGTAAGCGCCCTGAATGTCTTTGTGAAGAAGAGGAAGTTCGCTATGGAGACGACTTCATCAGTCTTAGCAGCTCTTCGTCCGGGGACTGGATGGTGTCACTGGACCTTCAGGACGCTTACTTCCATGTGCCGATCCATCCTTCTTCTCGCAAATTTCTCAGATGCATGTGGGGAGGGAACGTTTTTCAGTTCAGGGCCTTATGCTTCGGCCTTTCCACGGCCCCCCAAGTATTCACAGGGCTAATGAAGAATGTTGCTCAGTGGCTTCATCTCGAGGGAGTGAGGATTTCCCTCTACTTGGACGATTGGCTTATCAGGGCCAAATCCAAGGAGAGAAATGTCTGGAGAACTACGATTGACGTTGAATCTAGCAGCTTCTCTTGGTTTGCTAGTGAATTTCGAGAAGTCACAGCTAATCCCCAGTCAAGAGCGTATCTATCTGGGGATTCTGATGGCTTCTCAGGTTTTTCGGGCGTATCCTTCCCCAGAGAGGATAACCGAGGTTCGGAGAAGGTAGCAATCTTTCTAGAGAAAGATGTATGCACAGCAGAGGGAGTGGATGAGTCTGTTGGGGACACTCTCCTCGCTGGAGCAATTCGTTTCTCTGGGGAGGTTGCACCTCAGATCCCCTACAGTTCTTCCTGACGAGGAACTGGAATCGAAGATCTCAAGGTCTGGACTTTGCGTTCAAGATTTCGCAAGAGATGAAGGAGGATCTACGTTGGTGGCTAGACCCTCTACTGTTCAAGGAAGGCCTTTCCTTGCAGGTCGGAACCCCAGCCTAGTGTTATATGCAGACGCTTCGGACATAGGTTTGGGGAGCTACTCTCGGGTCGAGAGAAGTGTCAGGCACCTGGATGGGGGATCAGGTGTCCTGGCACATCAACAAGAAAGAGCTAACAGCGATTTGGTTAGGTCTCAAACCTTCGGAACCCCTCGTAAAGGGAAAATCAGTTCAGATCAACTCGGACAACACTACAGCCCTGGCTACATTCGGAAAACAGGGGGGGGACTCACTCTTTCTCCCTGTACGAGACAGCGAGATCGCTCCTCCTGTGGTCAGAGGAAAGGAAGATAAGTCTTCTCACCAGGTTCGTACAGGGAGAAAGAAATGTCAGAGCGGATCTGCTAAGCAGAAGGAATCAAGTCCTTCCCTCAGAGTGGACTCTGCACTCGGACGTATGCCAGGAGCTGTGGAGGACGTGGGGCAGGCCCCATCTCGATCTCTTTGTGACCTCCAGGAATGCGAGGATAGATCTATACTGCTCCCCTATTGCGTACCCAAGAGCAGTGGCAATAGATGCATTCCTGATGGATTGGAAAAACCTGGATCTTTACGCGTTCCCACCTTTCAAGATTCTAGGGGAAATGTTAAGGAAGTTCGCAGCTTCAGAGGGAGCAAGGATGACTTTGATAGCTCCGTTCTGGCCCGCCCACGACTGGTTCACAGAGGTACTGGAATGGCTGGTGGATGTTCCAAGATCCCTACCACTAAGAGTCGATCTGCTCAAACAGCCCCACTTCGACAGGTTTCACAAAAACCTCCCCGCTCTCAGTCTGACTGGATTCAGACTATCAAGAGTCTCGTCAGAGCTAAGGGCTTTTCGGCAAAGTCTGCAAGGGCTATTGCCAATGCACGTAGACCTTCCACATCTAGAGTCTACCAGTCGAAGTGGGATGTTTTTCAACGTTGGTGCAGGACTCATAAAGTTTCCTCCTCCAGTACCTCTGTGACTCAGATAGCAGATTTCCTTATCTTCCTGAGGGAAAACTGCGGGTTAGTAGTCTCCACCATCAAGGGCTACAGGAGCATGCTTTCCTCAGTTTTTCATCATAGAGGATTAAACATATCCGAAGACAAGGACCTCCATGATTTAATCAAATCTTTTGAGACGGGTTTAAAAGAACCTCCTCCTTAGTTTCTAGCTGGAATCTTAGATGTCGTGCTGCTCTTCCTGAGGTCCTCAAGGTTCGAACCTCCCCATACAGCTTCGTTTCAGAGACCTTTCGATGAAGACTCTTTTTCTCTGTGCGTTAGCTTCAGCGAAGAGGGTCAGCGAGCTGCATGCTCTAGAAGGTGAGGTAGGTTTCCAAGGAGGCTCCACGGTTTGCTCTTTTCTTCCGGCTTTCCTTAGCCAAAAATGAAAACCCTTCTTCACGTGGCCCAGGAGCTTCGAAATTAAAAGCTTATCCTCCTTAGTTGGGACAGAAGAGGAGAGATCTCTTTGCCCGGTGAGAAGCCTGAAATTTTATCTTCAGAGGAAGAGAAGACTTGCTGCTAATGAGAGCAATCTCTGGTGCTCTTAAGGGACCCAGTAGGCCCTTATCTAAAAATGCCCTCTCATTCTTTATCAGGAAGGTTATTAGAGAAGCCCACACTTCATGCAATCAGCAACAGTTTAGTCTTCTGAAAGTCAAGGCGCACGAAGTAAGGGCCATCGCGACATCTTTGGCTTTCAAGAAGAATATGTCATTGCAAAACCTCATGAAGGCCACTTTTTGGAGGTGTGAATCAGTCTTCTCCAATCACTACCTAAAGACGTATCGATTACGTATGAAAAGTGTTTTTTGGGCTAGGCCCTTACGTATCGGCGGATTCAGTGCTGGGGCAGGGAGCTGAAACACATCCTTTTAATCTTTTTCCCTGTTAGTTTTAATTTTGAGTTTTTGGTTGTACGAAGGAGGTTGCAGGAGGCAGCTCCTTCTTTCGTATACTAATATTAGTATTTGGTTAGGTGATCGGTTGTGCTTGAGGCTCCTTGCAATTGGTAGTGATAGGCTCTGGCATGTAAGCGGGTTGATCCCCATTGACCAGACCCTGCTTGGATTCTGCCAAGTAAGTGGACTCAGTTCCCATTGGTAGACCCAAAGAGTTCTTCAGCCATAGGTCACTCCCTCGCTGAGACTCTTTAGGCAACGCAGACTAATAGACAGTAACTATGAAGTCTTCTGCCTAAATCAGGTAAGAACCAGAGGTTTATATTTTTTATTCCTTTAACATGTGTTGTCCCCACTTTCTAGGTGAGTATGTGTCTCTTTCCCTCCACCAAGGGTGTCAATCAGCTAAGTATATATCTGGCAGGGAAGTTCATGTACAAAAATGATATTGTTAGTATACAATAAAGTTTTGTACATACTTACCTGGCAGATATATACGATTGATGGCCCGCCCAGCCTCCCCTCAGGAGACAGGTGGAAGAAAATAATCTGACAAGAAAGGGGGACTGGTTCTTACATCCACCACCCAGCGGCGGGTAAGGTAGATCACCTGACCTACCTGTAGCGTGTGCCAGCGAGTTTTGAATTTTCTGTTGTGACGTCAGAGACCTAAGCTAAGTATATATCTGCCAGGTAAGTATGTACAAAACTTTATTGTATACTAACAATATCATATCACACACATCACTCTTTTCGAAGTATTCATGTAAAGAGAGTATTTCACACTTCTCTCTCTTTTCCAAAGGTAACGGTTTTGTAAGTCTTTATAGAATATGTCCTACCTTTACGATGGGGCTTTGTCTCCCGACACTCGGCATGTACCGCTTAACCTCTTGGCGTTCACCTAAAAGAATGTCACTTTCGCAAGTGCCTTGGACTATTAGGCCTCTAACATCCGTACAAATGAATGTACACGCCTCTCGACTGGGTGAGTAATCTCTCGGTTAAACTGCTTGCGTATTCAAATTCCTTTCTCACGCAAGCTGCCCCTTACAGTTCAGCCCGTCTCCAAGCGAGAAGTGATATGTGACTTCACTTAACATTACATTGGCACTTTAAACATATTATTAATCATTGCCCTTCTTTTCATCTGACAGACGAGCTCGGCCACCCAAAATTGCTAGCTCCCGCCTAGCCACTGTTCACAAACAGCTCATATATATAAAACACATTGGCTGGCTCAAAAAAAAAAAAAAGTAGTGCACTCCGTCGCACACCGTGGCGGCAACTAATGCACAAATGTATCAATTTACCACATGACTTAAGGCCACCTCCGTTGCTGGAGCCCTTGTGCTTCGTCGCATACTTAAAAGTTTAAGAACTCCTAGCACACAAATTGTGATCAGTATAGCACCTAGCATGACCATTACTATTGGTATAGTGTAACGGTCGTCGAAAAAGAAAGGCTCATCCTCACCACTATCCTCCAGCGGCGGGACTGTAACGGTCTCCACTGTAGGCAGGGATTTCGAAACCGCCTTATGGCTTCCTGTAAGTGCTGATGAAACACTTTGGTAGACGAGTTGTAGACACGCCCGACTAAGTACCATGAAGAAAATCCGAGAGAACCCTGCAGGAACCATCAAACGGCTGGGATCCCTGTAGGACAAGCGAATTGTTGTAGACGCAGGTCGAGTACGTAAACCAACTCGAAACAACTCAGCACTCGCCATTATTCAGCGTCTGTGAACCTCGTGAGTGGTATCCAACCCCTCTCGTCGCGAAACTGTTAGATTCGAACGTTTTCTACTGAAGTAAACGTGGTCACCATTCCGTTATCAATGAAAAGATCCTGTGCCTTCTATGCAAGTGCTACTGCACACCCCCGCCTCATCGAAGACTGCAGACCCCTGAGTTTATCCCAGAAATTATTTCTGGAGACGAAATATCGAAAGGACCTCGTGTTCCTTTGCAAAGGCAGTCCATAGAAACGCCATTCGTGTAGACTCGACTCGACCTCTGGTACTGTAGAACGAAGTCGTCCTCCATCGCCATCATCACGTAGAGTTGGGAATTCTCCAAAATCCATTGTTGTGTCCGTATTTAAAAGGTCTACATGGTCATAAAATGACTAAAGTCTTGTTGTACCCTACAAATCCGTCATTAATTAATACAGTAGAGCCTCAGTTCTCGACGATAATTCGTTCCAGAAGGAGCGTCGCAAATTCGATTATTTCGAGAACTGAATCAAGTTTTCCCATAAGAAATAACTAAAAAATAGATTAATCCATTCTTGACCATCAGTTATTACCTAACCTTGCCTTTTTATACAATACATTACATGTAAATTACAACTAAATAAGTTAAAAAGTTTAAAACAAATAAATATCATGTTTAAACGTGATATTTATAATTTTAATGTGTAATATACGTATAAAAGAAAACTACCCTGTGTCCACCTGATTGTTGACCAAGCTCTATAGGCTACCTAGGTAAATAGTAAGTACCAACGTAGTGTAGTGGGTAGGCATAAAACGTGTTGCTAACATAATAAAAGCATTGAAAAGCAAGTCTATTATTACAGTAAATTAATAACTATTAAAAATTAAACCCAATCTATATTATCAAAAACTTGCAAAAATTTTGCCTACAGTAAGTCGGCATTTAGGAGGTAAAAAACAAACCTAGCGCAGCCCTGGTGGTTTATATCGGGGACTATGGTAGTAAAGAAACCATTATCTCGCTATAAGCCATAGAACATTTACATTCGATATTAATTTATGGTAATAAATCTTTTACGGAGTCGACTGCACTACTGTATACAAATCGCTTGAAAAATTATCTTTCAGTAAATGTAATGTTATGATACTAAAACGATTTTGTTTCATAAATTTGCTCTTATAAAAAAAGGTGCGTCTTTTACGGCAAATTGTCCAATATCAGGGCTGGTTTCAAAAGCTTATTGGACTTTGACAATTATTATGGTACTGCATGGTACATATATACGTACACATAAGTAAAAGAATCTTCTTAATGTCTTTATTACTATACCATTACGTACCAGGCATCTCTTGAGTTTTTAATATCAAGCTAACCTCCTTTTTTTTTTTTTTTTTTTTTGTTTTTTTTTTTTTTTTTTTTTTTTTTTTTTTTTTTAACGAGGACGCTTTTACGAAGCATACAGATTGCGTTCGTTACCGCACGCGTTGCATATGTAAACTGTGTCACTACCAGACCTCATACGAAACATTGACGTCTTTGTTTTACAGTAGACATAAAAGAATCTTTCTTAATTTCTTTAATTAATCTATACCATAGCGGCTTCTCTGATTAAGCTAAGGCTAACCTCCTCTTTACCAGCAAGCTTAACAAAAGATTAAGATTGCGTTCGCTACCGAACGGCAACACGTTACGTATGTGGACAGTGGTTTCACTACCAAATCTCACACGTAAAACAATGACGAATATTTTTACAGTAGACATAAAAGAATCTACTTAATTTCTATAATTAATGTATACCGTAGCGGATTCTGAGTTAACTAAGGCTAACGTCTTCTTTACCGGCACGCTTAAAAAGCTTAGATTGCGTTGCTACCAAACCGAACATGTTACGTATGTAACTGGGTTTTCACTACCAAATCTTACAACGTAAACATTAACGTATTACAGTACGACATAAAAGATTCTTCTTTTCAATTTCTTGATTACTACGCACTTAATATGGCATAGTAGCTCTCTGATATAAACTATGACTAACTTCTTCTTTTTCCCGGAAAGCTAAACAAAGCTTAAAGATTGCATTCGCTACCGAACCGCACATGTAACCTCGTACGCAACATTGCTTCACTCCAAACCCTAACACTTAAATACGTATTGCATTTGCTACTGAAACGCGCGTCTCAAGTGTGAGCATGGTTTTAGAATATGTCTACGTTGATACCACCGAAAAAAGCAAAACGAATGCGCGCAAGGTGGTACAAGACACGACCCCAATGCATTTTGAATGTTTGTAAACATTAGTTGCGACTTTAAAAAAAATGCTGAGTCACTGAGTGGCGTCCACCAATGTTACCAACCGTTTTGCTAATTATTGCTATGTCGGTCCAAGCAAGATTTATGCAAAATATGGTGCAATTTTTGTGCCAGAATTAGCTATTTTAATCTATCATTATCTCATTTCTCTAATACATTTGAGCTAAAAACACGATGTATGGAAATTTAAAACATTTATATATAGGTGAAATGATAAAAAGTGACGAACAGACAATATTATAACTAATATTTGATGATGTTAGGAAACTCGTAATAAAACACCATTTTTCTTTAATAGATCACATACGCAATCACTAGTACACTATTTGATATGCAATCACTATTATACTATTTGACAAATGTGTGAAGATCACACATACAAATGTGAAGAAAAACAACAAGTTTTTACTTATTACTGCATCATTATCATGCCACTCAGAACCATTTTTCTTTAACAGGTCACATAAACAATTAATAAATACTTGAAAATGTGTGAAAATTACTTCAAATATAACATTTTGTTATTTACTGATATTTCCTGAAAAATTAAAACTAAAAAAAAAAGGTAAACAAACAAACAGTCTCTACTCAAGAAGAAAAATATACGTACTTATTACTTGATCTTATCATGCACTGAAACACTTTTCTTTAATAGATCACATACACAATGAATAAATACTTGAAAATTGTGGTAAAATCACTTCAGACATATTAAAATTTTGATTACTGAAAAAAATAAAACTTAAAAAAGGAAAAAAAAGTATTCTTTACTCATAAGAAAAAACATTATTACACTTTACTGATTGTTTGTCATGCCACTGTGGGTATTTATTTTATTATTTACAAAATTTAACATTCCTTAGTTGGGTTCAAACTTAGCAATTAACTCATTTGTTAGTGCTGCTTTCTTTTGAGGCAATTTCACTTGAAGATACATTCCACTATAGCTGTGTATGAAATTGAGGAATTTTCTGCATTTTATTTAAAATTTTAGTGAAAATACATTCTAAAATTGTACTAGAACCCTAAGTGTGAAAGAAATTATGCTAAGCTCCAATTCTTGGGTCAAATTATGCTAAAAAACATGAAATTATGCTACATTTGGTAGCACTGGATGACGCCAACTAGCGGCAGCTGGCGGAAACAGTTTTTGTTTACAACATCATATGGTCGGGGTCGGAAACTGGTTTTTGGTTGAAAACAGATACAAAGTTTATTGGAAATTTAGTGGCGAAATCCGATTAGTCGAGTTCTAATACGGTCGTGAACCGGGTCTCTACTGTATATTTTCAATCTACTAGTCAAATATTAAAAATTCCTTGCTAAACCAAATATAATCTTTACCTACTGAATCATCACAAATAATCCCATATATGACAGATACACCATCAAAAGAGAACCCATAACGTCTAACAGCAAAAACTCCTTTATGGTTTATATAACTAGCCTCCATAAAATATAATGCCGAACACCCCTTCTGTCCAACTCACATACCCTGACAAATTATATCTCCTATCTAAGATAAAAATCTATTTAGAGCTTAACCCTCATTACAACAACTCTCGTAAAAAGAGAGAGAGAGGAAGAAAAAAAAAGATAACGACAATAATAAGTAAACTTTCCCCCAGTAACAGTGCCCATAAGAGAAAAGAAACATAGTATATAATTCAATATTTTTCCCAAACGGAATGTGTACCATTACGGAATCTGCTACCGCAACAATCCCATCGACCAGAAATGACCAGAAAAGAATCCCCTTACATGATACTTCCCGATGGAAATACATAATCAGCATCTACGAAAATAGTGCAAATCCCCAAGTAATCAACTCCAAAGAAAAATCCGCAACCGCCGGACTCGTTACATGCAACCTTAGCAAAAAAAAAAAAAAACACACTTGGTGGAACACGTCAGTGCTTCGGACTGCAGCATAGTCAGACTCGCGACACCAGAAACTCATGACTCTCAAAAAAAAAAACAAAAAAAAAAAAATGTTCTATACTGAACTACGTAAGTACATACACTCCGCAGAACTCTCTCTCGGATATGACCAAGGTGTTCAAAGATTGTCTCGAAGACATAATTCTCCCAAACGATACTGTCCAATTATATAAAAAAATTATCACTATTCGGGACAAAAAACTACGATAAAACTCACATTCCATGATTTATATACCTACCAAAAAAAAAAAAAGGAAGTCACCCTCAAGGATTAATACCATCTCCTTATATATATATTAATCATCATCTTAATAATAACACCACTCTGGTGATATAAATATTTCCTCTATTTAACCAATGACCCCACGCCAAAAACACCACCCCGTTTCTTAGCTAAAGCAAAAATTTGCCGTATTTCAACATGTACCTACGTAAAATATTAACCCCGAAATCTTACGCCAGAATGCCGCAGATTTGCGCATAATAAGAAAAAAAATGTAGAAGGAAATAAAAGAGAAAAAAAAATGTGTAGGCATTCTGTCACCAAATCGCAAAAGCAGACAGCAAGAAAAAAAAGAAAAAAATGCAATTGCGCGACAATATATAATCACCACGACCAATTATTTTCAATTTCGAGATATGTGTTAGCCTCGACTGACCTGTTTCTCTTCGGGCCTAGTTTTTGAAATTTAAAACTCATTTCTCACGTTAAGTTTTAAAAATACCTTGTCTCCGACATTGATCTTGGGATCAGAACGATTTACTATTACTCTTCTGTACCATATCTCTGGTTGTGGATTCGAGATTACGGCTGAGACATGCGTGGCTCTCTCTCGCTGTGGATATTAACGCCTCGACCGTATCCTCCCCATGATGAGGCATAGTTAGCAAATCAAATGTGCCTTGCACTGGACAACCAAACAAAACTTCAAATGGGGGCATTTTAATTGAATCACTAACCATAGTGTTAATACTATGTCTAACAACATTAATATATCTGTCCCAATTCTTATCATTACCACCTACAGTTTTCCTGAGAGCCTCGAGCCCTTTCCTGTTTGCTCGTTCGCACAACCCATTTGCCTCGGGTCTGTATGGAATAATTGTCACTTTCTGTATCCCCATGACTTCAGCTAAAACATTCAAGTTTTGTTCACAAATTCCCTCCCATTGTCGGTTAATAGAACTTCGGGTGAGCCATATCTGCAAATGATACCATTGAAACACGCTATGGCTACTTCTTCAGCCGTTTTATGCTTAAGTGGGAAAATTTCTACTATCCTTTTAAGTTCATCTATTATCACTAACAAGTACTTGATTGCATATCTAGACTCACAAAAATTTCCCAGGATATCCATATGTATTCTCTGAAAAGGTCTACTCGGTATAGGATATGATCCTAATTTGCATGAAGTTGTCCTTGCAGGCTTACATGCGTTGCACACCGTACAATTCCTTACGAAATTTTCCACATCTTTCCCCATATTTTTCCAAATGTATTTAGCACGAACCTCATCATACGTTTTTTCTATTCCCAAGTGAGGACTACCGAACCTGCAATGAACTATATCCAAAACTACTGGAATTAGGACCTTCGGAATTATGATCTGTGTCGCATCTCCTTTACTTTCACTGGTTCTCAACTTATATTTAATTTTCCTAACCAATAGATTACCTTCTAACTCCCCCAAAACCCGAAAAGGCAGCTTATAACGTTTCCTGACTAATTCCCCTCTTAGAAACGCTTTTGCATCTGCTAAAATCTCGTCTTCATCTTGCCTTTGCTCTACGAGAGGTATATCCCATTGTATGGTTTCGCTAGTGACTTGCGTGACTTGGAAACCTTCCGTGTCATGAAAACTCCTACTGAGAGCATCAGCAACGACATTAAATTTGCCCTCTATATATTTGAACTTTGCATCAAAATCTCTGATAGTTAAAAACCATTGAGCTCTTTTGGGTGACAAATCTGGTTTATTAAAAAGATCTAGTAATGGTTTGTGGTCTGTAAGAACTTCTACTTTATTCCCCATCAGTAACATTTTAAAATTAACTAAGCTCGACACTATTGCAAAGGCTTTTTTATCTATGGTGGCCATGGACTTCTCGTTGCTGCCCTTTGTCCTGAACTTCCTGCTATAAAAAGCTAGAGGATGAAATTTCCCATCGAACTTTTGCATAAGGCAAGCACCTATACTTTCCTGGCTTGCATCAGTCACTAATGTAAAAGGTTCCCTAAAATCTGGAAACTTCAAAACAGGGGGATTCATTAGCGCGTCTTTGAGCTTTTGAAAACTCTCCACCTGGGGTTCCTTCCATTGAAATTGAACGTCTTCCCGCAACACATCAGTTAGGGGAGCTGCTATATTAGAGAACCCTTTTACAAACCTAAAGAAACCGGCGATACTCAGGAATGACTTAATCTCTTTCTTTGATCTGGGGGTGCGAAAATTTGCTATTGCTTTGACTTTATCATCATTTACTCTAACCCCTTTCTTGGATACCCCTTTCTTGGATATGACGTGACCTAGATATGTGATCTGCTTTTTCAAGAACGAGCACTTGGCTAGCTTGATTTTCAACCCCGCTAATCTCAGCCTCCTAAGTACTTCTGTAAGCACTTCCAGGTGTTGTGGGATCGTGTCCGTTGCGATCAGGATGTCATCCATATACACAAAAACATTTTTTGCCCAATAACCCGTGCAAAACTCTGTTCACCAACCTGGTAAAAGTCATCGGACTGCCTGATAAACCGAAAGGCATTCGCGTGAATTCATAGTGTCCCTTGGGCACTGAAAAAGCGGTATATTCCTTGCTACTCTCACTAAGAGGGACCTGTAAGAAACCCTGCGCCAAATCAATTGAGCTATAAATATTATGTCCCCCAATTTCAACAAAATTATTCTGGTATACACGCGACTGGGTAGCGGTCAGGGATCGTTTTCTCATTTAAACATCTATAATCGACGCATACACGGACAGAACCGTGTTTCTTAGGCACCGCTAACAAGGGAAAGTTGTAAGGAGACACGCTGGGTCTAATGATTCCTTCTTCTTCCCATCTATTAACCTCTTTCTCTACCTGTTCTCTGATTTTGAAAGGTATGCGATATGCAGGAATATGAATAGGTTTTGTGTCACTCTCCAAATTTACCTTATGCTCTAACACATTAGTCAACCCCAATTTATCACGTTGTAAGGCTACCGTATCCCCAAATTCTGCCAAGAGCCCGCTTATCGCTTCAACGTGTTAGCTATAATCCGCATTAGCTAAATGTTCTCTGAATGTTTGTTTCCTTGATTGCATTTCTGCCTCAGAAAACTCCCCTCTACGATAGCCACTGAACCACTATCACAACTCCAATCTTGGAAATCCAATATATATGTGTTTTTCTGGTATCTCCTAACTATATCATTACAGTTTAGCAACGCTAACCACATAAACCCATCCTTGGATACACTGTTCACCGATGCCGTGCTAACAATCCCTCTAAGCTTATCGCTATTTTCAATAACATACACATCTATGGGTTTTCTCATTTCCTTCAATTTAACTTTTACCATAGTCTTTGAACCTGGTAGTAACATAATATCTTCAGATAAAACACCTCTATATTTATGGTTAGTACCTCCCCTTTCCACCGCCCCATACACATTACCACCCTCAGTATCATCCCCAGCAATGTTAGTATCAGAAATAACATCCATATTAGTATCATCACTCCCATTGTTATCACTGTGAACTCTGATAGAACCCCCGTAATCATTACCCATATTACCAACGTGTGTTTTAATATTACCTTTCTCCATAACACTCGTATCACCGCCATTAATACCACCGAGCACATCTCTTTCAATAACCTCCATGTCCTCCATTCTATTCACGTCCTCATACGGTAGAAAATTACCTGGTATCCCGACTGTTATCCCATTAGCACCTGCATGGATCGAAATCTTGTGTCTTCTACAAGCAGGATGACCCAGCAAAAGTTTATTGCCCAACGCAATTCCTTTCATTACCAAAAATGGTTCTGTTAACACTCTGTCACCGAGAGTAAACTCTACTTGAACACAACCCAGGGTATTTAATCTATGGGCTTGCACATCACACACCGTCTCCGTTGAGGGTTGCAAAGGGTAATTGGAAAATATGGATTGATACAGATTATAGTCCATTAGATTTATCGAAGCCCCCAAGTCTATAAACACCGGGATATCCACATCCCCTACTGTTCCATAGACTATAGGCTTGGGCTATGGGGCGTCCCCCACGAGACCACGATGGCATTTACCAATCACCTGTACCCTTTTTGTTGATCGGGCTTCCAAAAATTTCGCCGATCCCTTTGCCCTCTGGTTTGACCTGCCTGGGAAGTTCTCACATAATGATTACCAGGACCTTGAGGTGTAGGTCTCACATCTCTCCGTATCTGAGACGGACAAGACAGCCAATAATGATCAGTACTTTTATGCATACCACAATATTTAACCCTACACAATTTCTTTGGATGCCCTGGTTTATTGCAGTTGAAACAGCGCAACTGCTGTTGCTTTTGATCGATCGATCTTTTGTTATACTCAACTTTTGCGCACAGACGAGGAGGAGAAAATTCTGTGTCTCTTTGTACTCTATCCCTCGGGCTTGTCCCATTAAAAATTGTGCTATCTACAGTGGGACATTTAGACCTGTGTTTATCTATTTGGGTATAAAGTAATTCTTCGTCTGAAGTAGGTTCAATCTTTTCATCAAAGCTATCCTACTCAATCCGCCACTGTGTCAAACAGTTTTGAACTATGTTCTACGAGACTATTAGTGCCCTTCCGTAGTTTATAAAGACCCCGAAGGTCCCTCACCATATCTCCGTGTTCCTTTGAGCCATACGCTGTTTTCAAAAATGCTTGCAAGTCCGTCCAGGTACGACATTTTGTAAATTGGAAACTCCTTGAGCGGTGGGAGAGGTCTCCTTTATTGAAATCTAGCAAAGCTTTTGCCTCTCTAAATGCCTCTACATTGTCTACTATATTCTTTCCCGCTAAATAATTATTAACTCCTTCAATAAAGGTATTCACAGGCTGTGACAGTACTCCATCTACAATCCCTCTGAATGGACTAACACCCGCACTAATGTTCATCACGTAATGTAGTAGCGTCGTAGTGTTTTTAGTATCAGCCATTTTTCCCTGTTTCCGAAAGCTATTTTGTTCTATAAGCTTCCCTGATCTCGATAACATCAATGTATTTATATACACCAAACCCAATCAAGAAAAATTAACACATTTTCCCCCTATAACGGATAACAAAAGGCAAACGCGCCCCACGCCCAGTCACAATAACAATCCCACGAAAGTAACAATAAAAAAAAAATAGGGAGGGGATAGAAAAGGAAAAAGAATGCAAAATGCTTATCAAACACTTCGCCCAGGCAACCGTTCCCAGTTTCTCTCTCTCTCTCTCTCTCTCTCTGGCGTGATTCGCAACAAAATCTTCGCTCAAGTAAATTTGCCACAAACAAGCACAAGGAACATGAACAACAACAAAGAGGTAAAAAAATATAAAAGATAAAAAGAAGAAAATAAGAAAGAAAACTCGAAAATACACTCACGTCTTCATACGAC
>NC_087200.1:117965069-118017569 GCF_015104395.2 Macrobrachium nipponense | reverse complement strand
ATGA
Organism: Macrobrachium nipponense; assembly: GCF_015104395.2. NCBI lineage: Eukaryota > Metazoa > Arthropoda > Malacostraca > Decapoda > Palaemonidae > Macrobrachium > Macrobrachium nipponense. The sequence goes on along the minus strand of NC_087200.1, from coordinate 118,017,565 downwards.
GGTCTATCAGTCTATTTTCAGGAGACCTGACGGTCTCTATCTTGTATGGGGTTTGTTGTTACCAGGTCGAGGATTCGGGCAGCTCTTAGCCTTTAGATCGGTGTAGCGTATCTCGTCTGGCTGTGCCTTCATCCATGGGCACATCTGCTCATAGACTTCATCTGACATGGTGATATTCAATCATTTACCTTCATTTTGCAACAAATTGGAAGTCTCTAGCACAATATTTCGATTTAAGGTGAATTTTTGAAAAAACTTATTCCTTCCCTCCGCATACGGTATCGGCCGCAAATCTCAGAAATGCTTGAGTCACTTTGTCATAATTTTTGGACCATTTTATATTAGCCGTTACATAAAGTTTTATATAAGAAAATGTGCGCAATTCATGTAGAATACAACAAAAAATAATTCATGGTTGTAGCTTTTATCATTTTTGAAAAATATGCATATAAATTACGATAAATACAAAATTCGACATTCGGAATCAACTTTGACTCAACTGAAATAGTTGAAAAACGCAATTTTAAGCTAGACTCTTTACATTCTAGCAATATTCAAATCATTTACCTTTATTTTTTTGCAACAAATTGGAAGTCTCTAGCACAATATTTTGATTTATGGTGAATTTTTAAAAAAACCCCTTCTTTCCTTCCCTCTGCTCGCGGTGACTTGCCCACAAATCTCAGAAATGCTCGAGTCACTTTGTCATAATTTTTGCACCGTTTTATATAAGCTGTTACATAGAGTTTTATATATGAAAATGTGCGCAATTTTATGTAGAATGAAACATAAAATAACTCATGGTTGTAGCTTTTATCATTTTTGAAAAATTTGCATATAAATCACGATAAATAGATAAAAATTTGACATTTAGTCAACTTTAACTCAACCAAAATGGTCGAAAAACGCAATTGTAAGCTACAACTCTTACAGTTTAGTAATATTCAATCATTTACCTTCATTTTGCCACGAGCAGGAAGTCTAGCACAATATTTTGATTTATGGTTGAATTTTTTGAAAAAAAAAACAAAAAAAAACTTTCCTTCCCTCCACGCGCAGTATCTCTACTGCAAATCTCAGAAATGCTTGAGTCACTTTGTTGTAATTTTTGCACCGTTTTATATTAGCTGTTACATAGAGTTTTTTATATGAAAATGTGCGCAATTTCATGTAAAATACAACAAAAAATAATTCATGATTGTAGCTTTTATCATTTTTGAAAATTTTGCATATAAATCATGATATATAGAAAAAATTCAACATTCGGTCAACTTTAACTCGACTGAAATGGTAAAAAAATGTAATTGTAAGGCTAAAAAACTCTTACAGTCTAGTAATATTCAATCAATTACCTTCATTTTGCAACAAACGGTAAGTCTCTAGCACAATATTTCGATTTATGGTGAACTTTTGCAAAAAAAAACTGTTACGTCCGCCCGTTATGAATTCATGCATCATTTTGTGATAATATTCTCTGCGTTGCTTTGATCATTTTACAATTTGTTATATACAAAAATCATCGCAATTTAGTGTACAATATAACGGAAAAAAAAATTAACTCGTTAGCTTTAACCGTTTTGCTCACAGCGCGAGTTTGTTTACAATTAATAATATGAAAATGTTTTTCGCTCTTGTCATATATTCCAAATATTTATATATGATAATGATATTTTTTTCATCTCTGAAGGTTGCATACTAAACTTCAGGCAATGACAAAAAAAGGAGCCAAAAATGAACTCTTAATCTTAAAAACTAAGCGTTCTGTGATTTTTTGAAAAAAAACATTTTTTCCACTTCGGTGCTCACTCCCGAACGCCGCCGGCATATGGGAGACACTTTCCAAAATAACGGCTCGGCATTTAAAGGTTAACCCTTAAACGCCTATTGGATGTATTAAACGTCTATGAAAATTGTCTGTTTTGTGCTTATTGACGTATGATACATCGATGCAAAAAAAGTTTTTTTTTAAATTCGCGGAAAAATAGTTATAGGCCTACTTGGTGAAAACTTTTGAATCACGCACCTTGAGGGATGCTGGGAGTTCATGAATCAAGCTGTTGTTTAGTTTACAAGCGTTACCCAGGCACGCATGCGCAAATTTCTTTCTTCTCGCACTAAAAAGCATCAGCGACACATCTCAGAAATTATTTCATCACTTTGACTTAATTTTTGCACCATTTTATACTAGCTGTTACATAGAGTTTTACATATGAAAATGTGCGCAATTTCATGTAGAATGCATAAAAAAGCAACCCCGTTGTAGCTTTTATCAGTTTTGAAATATTTTCATATAAATAATGATAAGTGCCAAAATTTCAACCTTCGGTCAACTTTGACTCGACCGAAATGGTCGTAAAACGCAATTGTAAGCTAAAACTCTTATATTCTAGTAATATTCAATCATTTACCTTTATTTTGCAACAAATTGGAAGTCTCTAGCACAATATTGTGATTTATGGTGAATTTATGAAAAAAAAAAAATTTTTTTCCTTACGTCCACGCGATAACTTCCAAAAAAATCAGAAATTTTTTTGTCCGATTGTCGTAATGTTTGCACCGTTTTTTTATTAGCTGTTACATAAAGTTTAATATATGAAAATGTGCGCAATCTCATGTAGAATACAACAACAAACAACCCATGGTTGTAGCTTTTATCAGTTTTGAAATATTTTCATATAAATCATGATAAGTGCCAAAATTTCAAGCTTCGGTCAAATTTGATTCTACCGAAATGGTCAAAAACTGCAATTGTAAGCTACAACACTTACATTCTAGTAATATTCAATCAATTACCTTCATTTTGCAACAACGGGGAAGTCTCTAGCACAATATTTCGATTCATGGTGAATTTTTAAAAACTATGTTTAAAAAAAAAAAAAAGTTATTTCATAATTCACCATAATTGAAATATTGTGCTAGAGACTTCCATTTGTTGCAAAATAAAGGTAATTGATTGAATATTACTAGAATGTAAGAGATTGCTGCTTACAATTGCGTTTTTTGACTTTTTGACGCCATTTCAGTCGACTCCAAAGTTGACCAAAGGTTGAAATTTGGTTTTGGCACTTATTGTTATTTATATGAAAATATCCAAAACTGATAAAAGCTACAACCATGAGTTGTTTTTTGTTGTATTCTACATGAAATTGTGCACATTTTTCATATATAAAACTTTATGTAACGGCAATATAAAACTGTGCAAACATTACCGCAATCGGATGAAAATTTATGATTTTTTTCGGAAGAGTTACGAGCGAACATAAGGAAAAATTTTTTTTTCATAAATTTACCATAAATCAAAATATTGTGCTAGAGCCCTCCATATTTGGTTGTAAAATGAAGGTAAATGATTGAATATTACTGGAATAAAAGAGTTCTAGAATACAATTGTGTTTCTGACTATATCGTTAGTCCAAAGTTACCGAAGGTTTAAATTTTGGCACATCGTTATTTATATGAACAAAATGTTTCAAACTGATAAAAGGTACAACCATGGGTTGTTTTTTGTTGTATTCTACATGAGAAATTGGGCACATTTTTCATATATAAAACTCTATGTAACAGTTAATATAGAATGATGCAAAAATTATGTCAAAGTGACGAAACAATTTCTGAGATGTGTTGCTGATGCTTTTTAGTCCGAGAAGAAAGAAATTCGCGCTTACGCGGCTGGGTAACGATTGTAAACAAAACAACAACTTGATCTGTAAACTCCCAGCATCTATCATGGTGCGTGATTCAAAAGTTTTCACCAAGTAGGTCTATAACTATTTTTCCGCTAATTTTTTAAAAAACCTTTTTGCGTCAACGTTTCATATGTCAATTCGGCACCCAACAGACAGTTTTCGTTGACGTTTAATACATACAATAGGCGTTAAGGGTTAATAAAGCAAGTCTTCTGTTAGGTATGTGTCAGCACCATAGCTCTACTATTGATGCAGAAAGCTGGAAATTGATGCATCTTGGCACCAAAAATCGCCGATTTTATTGGACTAGGCAAGCATCGTAAAACCGGGTTGCCATTAACCTAGTCCGCTGATAACCGTGAACTGTTTGTACTGTATATGTTCCAGAATCTGAAGTACGCAAATTCTGGGTGTTCATTTTACTACTAGAATGGCAGTAACTTGGCATCTCATCACAGCTCATCCTTCCATTTGTCCAAGCTGTGCTGTGTGCACATTGTGCCATTTAATCAATCATGCCTTTCTTTCACCTAGTAATGTTGTAATGGGCTTAGTAGTGACAATAAAAATCAGCTGCTTAATAAAGTTATTTAGTAACTAGGATGAGTTTGTAAGTATTAGCATCTTTTTCATCAAGTGAAGAGCACTTGGTGATTTTCACTACTTTTAGCTTTAGATAATTTAGGTTTATAGTTTGGAAAGTTTGTAAGCTAACTTTTTATCAAGCTATAGTGATAATTAGGGTTTTTTTATTCCTAAAGTTAATACCTGTCCATTCTTTACTGATTCATTGATTTATTTTTTGCCTACACTAAGTTAATTAGGTTGTTGTAAATTTTAGAAGTAAATTCAAGTTCATCACATATTATTTACAGTGCTCGCCGAAATATTTTGGCCCCACCCTACCAGCTGTCAAAATGCAATACAGTGGGCCCCGTATTCACGTTCTCAGATTCGCGGATTTCTCTCTGAACCATATCTACCCATTTATTTGCGGGGGGATTCGCCCATTCGCGGGATTTTCCGACGAAAATAATCACTAATTAGTGTATTATGATGTTTATTTTCATGACTAAATACATTTTTATGATACAAAAATGATTTACTAATTTTCAAATATTAATTTTGATTAATGCTGTATTAGTACGTTTAATAAGTTTAAATGATATCACATAATAATAATAATTCTCTCTCTCTCTCTCTCTCTCTCTCTCTCTCTCTACTACAAGGATGTATGTTTTTTTTTGTATGATAATAATTGTAATACAAATTCATATTATGAGTAGTATTTTTAACAAAATACAATACTAATCTATCCATGTCACTTTTTTAATTAATGTTAACTCTCTCTCTCTCTCTCTCTCTCTCTCTCTCTCGTCTCTCTCTCTCATCTCTCTCTCTCTCTCTCTCTCTCTCTCTCTCTCTCTTTTACCGAGATGAAAGAATTTTTATGGTATGTACTAGTATGTAAAATGTTTTATTGATAATTTCAGATATTTAATAATAATAATAATAAAACTGTAATAACAAAAATCATAATGGTAGTATTTAAAAGAGATGAAAATGACCTTTCCATTTCACTTGTAAGGATAACTCCTCTTTCTTACTGAGATGAGAGAATTTTTATGGTAGATGCATGTGTTTATTATTTTTTCAAATAATAATAATAATAGAAGTAGTCAATAATACTATAACTAATTGCAAATGAAAATTCTTCCCTTTGTCTTTTTCTGTATCAATTTCCCTACCTTCTCATAACTCCAGTGACGCTCGGAGCTGGGAAAGTAACAATGCCATACAATGGTCAACGAATTTAATGGTTTTTATGTAATCTCTCTCTCTCTCTCTCTCTCTCTCTCTCTCTCTCTCTCTCTCTCTCCTTACTGAGATGAGATCATTTTCATGGACATGTATGTTAATAATTTATTTTCATTAATATTTTCCCAATAATATACTAAAACTGGAATTACAAAATTCATATGTGACTATTTTAAATACGATAATCATATCCATTTCACTCTTTTAAATACTGTAAGGACAACTCTCCTCTCTCTCTCTCTCTCTCTCTCTCTCTCTCACTCTCTCTCTCTCTCTCCACAAGATACTTGTCAGTGGTAACTCTGTCTCTCTTGGCTGCAAGAAGTTTTATAAGTACATATGTAAGTATATACCTTTAAGGGTACTAATGTTTAGGATTACTTTGAAATTATATTAATACAATCTCTAAGATTAATACAGTAGTATGATAATAATTTGAGGTAAATTTGATGCAGGATGTTACATAAGGTATACATTTGGTGTTTCTATTTCTTCCTTCTTTTATTTCTCTCGCTCTCAGCAAAAGAATTGATAGACAGACAAACATAATTGCACAGTCAGTCCTCTCTTTCTCTCTTCTCTGGAGAAATATATGTATTTATGGGAGGGGGAAAAAGTGTTGCCTACAGACTTTCATTTCAATCTATTGAAATCGTAAGGAGTTATTCTCTCTCTCTCTCTCTCTCTCTCTCTCTCTCTCTCTTTCTCCTATTGGCTGTTTATATATTTCTAATGGTAAAAATAAATATTTAAGATGACTTTGGAAAATATATTAATAATACTAATTCAATGGTATATTTGATGTAGGATAATACTTTAAGTAGACATTTGGTATTTGTTAACTTTTAAGATAGGCGATATAGGTATTTTAGAGGGAGTTCTAACTATTCGCGGGTTTGAGGTATTCGCGTGGGTGTCTGGTACACATTTCCCGCGAATACGGGGGGAACACTGTATTTCCCTCAAGAAACGTCCATAATAAACAGGATGTATGTATTACTGTTGTTCTAATACTTTATTGGGCAGCCTTTCTTCTCAAGACACACTCAAAGCCATTTAGGAACATACTCAGCCAGTTAATCAATAACTGAGGGTCAAGATTGGACCAAATATCTTGGATGGCACCCTCCAGTTTGTGGAGAGTGATGAAGTTTTGCACACTTGTAATTTGGTTTTCATAAGCGCCCAAAGGTTTTTCAATGGGTTTAATTCTGGTGAATTACCATATCTTTCATATACTCACCCCAACAAACTCAACCACTCCTTAATCACTTTTGCTGTGTGGCACGGAACACCATTCTTGCATAAACACTTCAATCTTGTACTTCTCAAAATAACCTTCTAAATTATCACTTAGCAATTCTTAAATACCTATCTGCATTCATTTTCACATTCTTTGGGAAGCACAATCAAATCCCCCACACCATGATACACCCAAAAGCACCCCATGCCGTTAACAAATCCGGATTTTTCACTTTCCCCTGAATAAACTTTGAATAACAGGGGTCACTTCCCTGCTGACAATAAACTTTACCAGATCGATTGCCAGTTACTCTAAACACTGCTTCATCACTTCACAATACTTTCTGCCACTTGTCTGCATCCCACTCAAGATATCTGCGGCAATAAGTGACCCTATTCCATCTCTGTTTAAGGGTAACAATCGGCTTCTTTTGAGCTATGAAATGCAAGAATTTCAAGTCATCATGTAATAGATGCTGCACGTTTCTTACACTCACATGACCAAGAAGTGAAGGGTTTTTTCAATCAATTGTCCTGCTTTTAAACGTGGATTAGGGTCCACTTGCCTTCTCATAAGTTTGAAAGTCCTTGGTGTTATCTTTCTGCGTCTCCCAGTCAACTTCCCTTGTAATGGCGGATTAACCTCACCAGTGTTACAGAACTTCTTTGTCCAGCGCTGAACACTTCGCAGAGCCAAATCTGTAATTTTTTAAATTTCTTCATTTGCTTTCCCTTTATTTGCTTTCTTTATTTGCAAAATGGTCTGGTCTCGGCTCCTTAGCTCCTACCATGTCTCTGATAAACAAAAAAGCAAAAAAATAAAAAATAAAATAAAATCCAAATCCGGCGGCAAAACAGGGATACGTGGCCAACACAACTAATCACTGCGTCTGCTTAGTGGCGACTAATTGAAATCTGAACGAAACACAATGGAACTGAGGGTCCCTCCTCACCTCCCCTTTCGTGCCAAATAAATTGCCGTATCATAAGCCATTCTATAGGGATATAAATGTTTTTCTCCTAATTATTTGGAATGGGCTCTTTCGTGCCAAATATTTCGGCGAGCACTGTGAATTATTATATAACATTTGTCCTTTGCTATATTATTTAAACTGTAATATATGCCATTACTTGTTTCTTGCTAATTTGCTTTTTGTTAATTGCAATTAGAATCTAGTTTTCAAGCATCCTGTAATCAATAAGTCCCATTCCAAATTAAAGCTGCCAGTCTAGAACCTTGCTTCCAACTGCTGCATTTTTGGAATATAGTTCAGAAAGAAGCCTTTTAAAAATCTCCTAAGTGAAGAAAACCCCAGGAAATATTATTGTGAGGAATTGCACATGAAAGGAAAAGTTCCCAGGATCAGACTTAGAGAAATGAGCCAGGCACTAAGTAAAATGGAGAAAGGTAAAGCAGTGTGGGGACCAGATAGAATACCAGTCGAGGTATGGAGGTTGGCTTAGGAGAGGAAGGAATTAAACATCTTGTGACTTGTTCAATAAGATCTACCAGCAGGAGAAGATACCCTACGCCTGGAGAAACAGCCTGTTAGTCCCCATTTACAAAGGTAAAGGGGATATCCAAGATTGTGCCAACTATTGTGGAATAAAACTGATGGCTCATACCATGAAAATTTATGAAAGAATAATAGAGGCAAGGCTAGGGATGAAGCATCTATAAGTGATGAACAGTTTTTTTGGGTTTTCATGCCAGAAAAGGGAACAACAGATGCCATCTTTGTATTGTGACAAGTCTTGGAAAAATACAGAGAAAAAGGAAAGGAACTACATCTAGTATTTATATGATCTTGAGAAAGCATATGATCGAGTGTTTAGGCAAGAAGTCTGGAGGTGCATGAGGGAAAAAGGTGTCCCAGATGAATATGTGAAGATTGAAAATATGTATAGAGAAACAACAACACAGGTAAGAAGCTCAGTGGGAACAACAGAGAAGTTTAAGGTGAAAGTTGGACTCCACCAAGGTTCTGTCATGAGTCCCTATATATTTGATATGGTAATGGATGTGATAGTGGCTGTAGTGGAAGATCGTGTGCCTTGGAGTGTGTACCAGTAAGGAAGAAACAGACAGGAAATTGGAGCTGTGAAGTGTATTGGAGGCAGAGGCTAAAGGTAAGCAGAGCAAAATCTGAATATATCTGGATGAATGGAGGAGACCAAGGGGGGAAGCATCAACTTGGATCAGGAAGAAGTAAAAAGAGCTACATTCTTTAAGTACCTTGGGTTGCGTGTCACTGATTTTGGAGGGATGGAGGAAGAAGCGAACCACAGAATACAATCTGCTTGGTGTAATTGGAGGAAAGCATCAGGTGTGCTTTGTGACAAAAGATTTAATGTAAAACTGAAGGAAATAATTTTGGGCGGGGTTTTACCAAGAGCATTTATTTTCAGACTTGCTTTTGATGTATAAGATGTTGGAACCATGGGCTGTAAAAGAAAGCACAAGAGAGAAGGATGGAAGTGGCAGAAATGATAATGTTACATTGGATGTGCGGCGGGACCAGCAGAGACAGGATAGGGGTGACTTCATAAGAGGGATGGGAAAGTTACAGAAATATCAAAGAAGCTGCAACAGAGATGGATTTGCAATGGTTTGGGCATGTTATGAGAGGAAAGGAGGATTCTGTATGTTAAAGAACCATGAACATGGAAGTACCTAGAGCAAAGAGGAGAGGTAGACCAAAAATGAGATGGAGAGACACCGTGAACAGTGACATGCGGTAGAGGAACGTGAATTATGTAATGGTGCATGATTGCAAAAGATGGAGAAGACGAATAAACAACGACCCCCATAGTAAAAATGGGGAAATCTGAAGGTAAAGAAAAAGTTCAGGAAACCTCCATAGGGTTTGCACTACTAAATGACTTTTTGACAACAGCTTCTCACTTAGCTTCACTATCCACTGCAAACCAGTGCAGTATTTTTAAATAATCGATTTCAGTCTAGTACCCTAATACAGGCAGTCCCCGGTTATTGGTGGGGCTTCTGTTTCTTGGCAGTGTGCTGATAAGCAAAAACTGCCATTAATTGAAACTCGGTGATTAATGGCACTGAGTTTCAGTTAATGGTACCAATAACCAGTAATGGCACCTCTGGTAGGTATGTTATGGTGCCATGACTCTATTGTCGGCACCTTATGGTGCTGATAACTGAAACTTGGCCAGTTGAGTCTGCTGAGAACAGCCGGACTGCCTGTATCTGAAATGACGAGGTTCATTATACAAAAATGCTTCCTAATATGTGATGAGTTCACGCAACCGTTTGTGACAGTGAGACAAACTTTTAGAATAGGTATATTGAGCAGCCTTTGTTGTTAAAATGAACCCTTTAAGTTGGAGACAACATTAATTTTCAATTAAATGCAATACTATAATGAAGCATATAAACATAAAGACTACTGTGTGTACAGTGTGTGTGAGCATATGTTTGAACTTGAGTGAGCATTTGTTGATGTGTTATGGTGATGTATTGTACTTGCTGTTGGCAAACTTAGTATGGCTAAACTAAAGCACACAGGCACCATTCATATAAAAATGCTTCGTACATTTCACATAAGTCATTATGCACCATGAATGTGTATGTATATTTATTAGCATCGGTGCCTTTCTAGCTAGCTACAGTTGAATACACTTAAGATGATGTTTGAAAAAGCAAGTAGTACTGTGCTTAAAATCAATAAAAAAATAAGCAAATGCAACATTGCATAAGGGTGTGAAGAAAACTAAAACTATTTAACCCTTAAACGCCGAAGCGGTAAAAAAAAAAAATGTCTCCCGTGTGACGGAGGTGTTTCAGAGTGAGCGCTGAAGCGGAAAAAATATTTTTTTCAAAAAATCACAGCGCGCTTAGTTTTCAAGATTAAGAGTTCATTTTTGGCTCCTTTTTTTGTCATTGGCTGAAGTTTAGTATGCAACCATCAGAAATGAAACAAAAAAATTATAATTATCATATAAAATAATGCGATATATGATAGTGCAAAAACGAATTTCATATATAATTATATTCAAATCGCGCTGTGCGCGAAACGGTTAAAGGTAACGAGTTACTTCTTTTTTTCGTTGTAATGTACACTAAATTGCAATCATTTTATTTTGGTAGATAACACATCGTAAAACGATAAAAGCAACACAGAGAAAATATTATCACAAAATAATGCATGAATTCGTAACACACGGACGTAAACAAATATTTTTTTCAAAAAATTCACCATAAATCTAATATTGTCCTAGATACTTCCAATTTCTTTCAAAAATGAAGACAAATGATTGAATATTACTATACTGTAAGAATATTAGCTTACAAATGCAGTTTTCGACCATATCTTACTAGGTAAAGTTGACCGAATGTCGAATTTTTTATATATATTTTTTTTTATATGCAATTGTTTCGGAAATAAGAAAAGGTACAACCTTCAAATATTTTTCGTTTTATTCAACATGAAATTGCGCACATTTTCATATATAAAACTCTATGAAATGCCTAATATGAAACGGAGCAAATATTCTGAGAATGGAACGGACGCATTTTGGAGATTTGTGGCGGAGAATCCGCGCGCCGAGGGAAGGAAAGATTTTTTTTTAAATTCACCATAAATCATAAATATTTTGCTAGAGACTTCCAATTTGTTTCAAGATGAAGATAAATGACTGAATATTACTAGACTGTAAGAGTTTAGCTTACAATTGCGTTTTTTCGACCATTTCGGTACAGTCAAAGTTGACGAACGTGGGTTTTTTTTCGGTTATCGTGATTTATATGCAAATATTTCAAAAAATGAGAAAAGCTACAACCTTCAATTATTTTTTTGTTGTATTCTACATAAAATTGCGCACATTTTCATATATAAACTTTATGTAACGGCTAATTTAAAAATGGTGCAAACATTACCACAATCGCACGTATGATTTTTTCGGAAGAGTTACCGCGCGGACGTAAAGAAATGTTATTTTTTTTTCATAAATTCACCTAAATCGAAATAGTGTGCTAGAGACTTCCAATTTGTTGCAAACTGAAGGTAAATGCTTAAAATTACTACGATATAAGCGTTAGCTTACAATTGCGTTTTTCGACCATTTCGGTAGAGTCAAAGTTGACCAAGTTGAAAATTTGTCACTTATCATTTTTTAATATGAAAATATTTCAAATTGATAAAAGCTACAACCATGGGTTTTGTTTTAGTTTGTATTGTGCATGAAATTGCGCCACATTTTCATATATAAAACTTTATGTAACGGCTAATTTAAAATGGTGCAAACATTACCACAATCGCATGTATGATTTTTTCGGAAGAGTTAACAGCGCGGACGTAAGGAAAACGTTTTTTTTCATAATTCACCATAAATCGAAATATTGTGCTAGAGACTTCCAATTAGTTGCAAAAGAATTAGTTAATGATTTGAATATTACTAAAAATATTGAGTTTTAGCTTACAATTGTTGCGTTTTTCGACCATTTCGATAGAGTCAAGTTGACCGAAGGTGAAATTTTGGCACTTATCGTTATTTATATGAAAATATCTCAAAACTGATAAAAGCTACAATCATGAGTATTTTTTTGTTGTATTCTTCATAAAATGCGCACATTTTCATATATAATACTCCATGTAACGGCTAATTTAAAATGGTACAAAAATTATGTCAAAGTGACGAAATAATTTCCGAGATGTGTCACAGATACTTTTTAGTGCGGCAAGAAAGAAATTCGCGCTTGCGCGCCTGCGTAACGATTGTAAACAACAACAACACCTTGATCCGTGAACTCCCAGCATCCCCCAAGGCGCGTGATTTCAAAAGTTTTTGGCTGCTAGGCCTAAAAGTATTTTTCCACGAATTTTAAGTAAAAAAACTTTTGTATGTCGACGTAAAATATGTCAGTCGGCACCCGAGAGAGAAAAACAAAAATGTCGACGTAAAATACGTCCAGTCGGGCGTTTAAGGGTTTTAAGATGCCATTTAAGAATGATGTCTGTAAGTATGTTTGTGGTATGCGCATTATGATTGATTAATGTAATACAAATTGTTTTGATAACATTTGAAGTCGTTTTGACATGTATTCATAAAGCTTATTTACACAAAGTTGATTAGATATAACTATGAATCAATCTCTCTCTCCTCTCTCTCTCTCTCTCCTCTCTCTCTCTCCTCTCTCTCTCTCTCTCGTTCTCTCTCTCCGCTCTCTCTCTCTCTCTCTCTCTCATTTACAGAATAGTGATGGAAAGCAGAAATAAGTGTTGTGATTTGAAGAATTAGACAGTTGCCTAGTCAGAATAGATAAATAGACAGTTGCCTAATCAGAATATGTTGTGGTTGACTATTTTTTTTTCCAGTACCTATGTAGTAAATATTTGTAAACACATATTAAGACTGTTATGTTATTTTGAGGCAAGAAAAACTTTAAAAAAACATGATAATAGCCTGTGTTCATTAAATAACCAGTGATCGCAATAGTCTGTGGTAACTAAGAATGATGCTAGTTTTAACAAGTATTTTGAATGGTCCACTTTTTGGCAATTTTTAGTCTGGCATCTGGTCTGTCCAGTTGATCTCAAACTATTGGAAAATTTCATAATTGTGTTTGTGATTTTTTTAAGGTATACCCATTCTCTTGGTTGCAATTTTCTTGTAGAATTTAATTCACTGATGAACTGTTTTAGTGATAGTTTCAGTTTTATGGTTTTTGATTGAATTATTTTTGCCTAATTACTCCATGGTTTTCCTGTACATAATTTACATATACTCTACATTCATGTTTTGTACTGCACACATGAACATTTTCAGGGGCCTACATGACCTGTGTTTCTCCCATTGGGGTAGGTGCATTTATCAAGTCTCCCTGACTAAACTGCAAGCTGTCTTGGAGAGCTCAGTTTTGTTTTCCTGTGTGGAATTGCCTGTCCACTGTAACTTTTTAATTTGTATTTCAATATCCTCCAAACACTTCAGCCATGAATTTATGCATTTTGTCAGTAAATCTCTTTAAAATTTCCTCTATTTTCTATTTTCCCTGCAAGACCTGTGTCAGTTGCAGATTGTAATACATAGAGGGTTATGAGAGCAGTATTCATTTGCTGTTTAATAATAAGATACTGGTATTTATTAGTGATGTACAACTTTTACCTCATTCATGGTGTAGTTTGCTTTTATTTTACCCAATTAACCCTTTAACGGCGATTGGACGTATTAAACGTCGATATAAATTGTCTGTTGGGTGCCGATTGGACATATGGTACGTCGATATAAAAAAGTTTTTTTTTTTAATTCGCGGAAAAATAGTTATAGGCCTACTAGGCGAAAACTATTGAATCATGCGCCTTGGGGGATGCTGGGAGCTCACGGATCAAGGCGTTGTTTTGTTTTCAATCGTTACCCCGCAGGTGCGCAAGCGCAAATTTCTTTCTTCTCGCACTAAAAAGTATCAGCGACACATCTCGGAAATTATTTCGTCACTTTGACATAATTTTTGCACCATTTTATATTAGCTGTTACATGGAGCATTACATATATATGAAAATGTGTGCAATTTCATGTAGAATACAACAAAAAACAACTCATAGTTGTAGCTTTTATCAGTTTTGAAATATTTTTTATATAAATAAGGATAAGTGCCAAAATTTCAACCTTTGGTCAACTTTGACACTACCAAAATGGTCGAAAAACGAATTGTAAGCTAAAAATCTTATATTCTAGTAATATTCAATTATTTACCTTCATTTTGCAACCAATTGGAAGTCTCTACCAATATGTCGATTATGGTGAATTTATGAAAAAAACTTTCCTTACGTCCACGCAGTAACTCTTCCGAAAAAATCATAAATTTTTTTGTAAGATTGTAGCAATGTTTGCACCATTTTAAATTAGCCATTACATAAAGTTTTATATATGGAAATGTGCGCATGTAGAGAATACAACAACAAACAACCCATGGTTGTAGCTTTTATCAGTTTTGAAATATTTTTATATAAATAACGATAAGTGCCAAAATATCAACCTTCGGTCAACTTTGACTCGACCGAAATGGTAAAAAAACGCAATTGTAAGCTAAAACTCTTACATTCTAGTAACATTCAATCATTTACCTTTATTTTGCAACAATGGGGAAGTCTCTAGCACAATATTTTGATTTATGGTGAATATATGGAAAAAAAAAAAATTTCCTTAGGTCCGCGCGGTAAATCTTCCGAAAAAGATCAGACTTTTTTTTTTTTGTCTGATTGTCGTAATGTTTGCATCATTTTAAATTAGCCATTGCATAAAGTTTGATATATGAAAATGTGCGCAATTTCATGTAGAATAAAACTAAAAACAACCCATGGTTGTAGCTTTTATCAGTTTTGAAATATTTTCATATAAATAACGATGTGCCAAAATTTCAACCTCGGTCAACTTTGACTCGACTGAAATGGTAGAAGAACGCAATTGTAAGCTAAAACTATTACATTCTAGTAATATTCAATCATTTACCTTTATTTTGCAACAAATTGGAAGTCTCTAGCACAATATTTCGATTTATGGTGAATTTATGAAATAAACTTTTCATACATTCAACTTCCCTGTCAGATATATACTTAGCTATAGACTCCGTCGTCCCCGACAGAAATTCGAATTTCGCGGCACACGCTACAGGTAGGTCAGGTGATCTACCGGCCTGCTGCTGGGTGGCAGGAATAGGAACCATTACCGTTCTAGAACCAGATTTTCTCTGTCGCCGGTACTAGTAACATCGTTGCTAGTTCCTCCTGACTTTGACTTTCGTGTTTCATCGCCGTTGATCTTCTAGACTGATATTTTGGTGACGTATTGGATCTCTGGCCTGGCATACGCTTTTGTGGACTGTTTTTTGGATTTGTATTTGGGTTTTTCTCAGAATGTCTGACTCTAGTTTTTTGTTCAGAGTGTGTGTGGATGAAAGTTGTAATGTGAGACTGCCGAAAGCTTCGGTAGACCCTCACACTACTTGTAAAAGATGTAGAGGGAATGAATGTTCACAATCGAATACATGTGATGAATGTAAGAATTTAAATGAGGAGGAATGGATGGTTCTTAACTCATATTTAAGAAAATTGGAAAGGGATAGAGGGCTAGAAAAGCCTCTTCCAAAAGTTTGAGTAGGTCGGTCTCTAACAAGCCAGTTAGTAGTCTAGTGCCTATCTCTAATGTAATTGCTTCCTCCCATACAGCTTTACCTTCTCAATTATCAGATTCTGCAAGTTCGACATCGGAAATTGCAAATTTGAAGGCTTCCTTTTTGAAAATGGAACGCAAATTGAAGGATTTAGAAGGTAAGCAAAGTGAAAGTGTTCCCAGTGAAGTGGAGGGTGCGTCTGATTTGCTCTGTCTCGCTCCCAGGTCTAGACCTCTTCCAAGCTCCCAAGCCCAGAGGAGAAGGAATGTCGAAAGCCGCAGGGAGGTTTCAGAGAATCCCCACCGGTCAGGCGTCCCCTCGGCAGGATCTGTAGTAGCGTCCCAGACTGCCAAGGATAGCCGTTGGAAAGGCATCCTGAAACAGTGTTTTTCTTCATCCGATTCTTCTTCAAAGAAGGGATGGAGTTTGGATAAGCTGTCGAGACCTTCTAAAGGATCGTGGAAGTCGCCAGCTTTGGACTCCAGCCCGGAAGATTTCCCGGAAGAATATCCACCGGAAAAGAAGAGAAAGGAAATATATTCATCAAATCCTCCTTCCCCTAGATCGGATACGGAGAAAGAAGATGCAGCTACGAAGATCCTAAGGGAAATGCAACAACAGATATCTTCGTTGGTTGGAGTTTTGAAGAAGGATCCTCCTAGGAGAAAGGATCGCTTCCTTCCCGTTAAAAAATCCCGTCCGGTGGAAGTCTCTGACAGCTCGGACGAGGCGCCTGCCAGGCGCAAAACGCCTACGAGGCGGGAGGATCCTACCAGTATTCACAAATACAGAAAGGCGCCTGAAACACCTACCAGGCGCCTGAGTCTCCGGCCGGGCGCCTGGCGCCTGCCAGGCGCCTACCAGCCACGATAGACTGTCCAGGATTGATACATCATCCAAGCGCCAGGCTACAACCAGGCGCCAGGCGCCATGAACCAGGATCTCCATCTTCATCGGACATGGAGTTAGAAGCGGACCTAGAGGCTCCTCTTTGGGACTTCTCGCAGGATCAGTTTTCGCCTGACAGGGTCTCTAGACGTCGCACAGGCAGCCGTAGCCCTTGTCAGGATGTGGCTGAGTCTGTGAGAGGTTTTAAACATTCAAGACCTTCTCCTGATAGGGACGTTAGTTGTTGCACAGGCGGCCGTCGTCCTTATCAGGATAGTCTTAATGCAAGTAAAGGCAAAGGGCAAGATCGGCTTTCTCCTGGCAGGGACTCAAGACGTCGCACAGGTGGCCGTAGCCCTTGTCAGGTTAGAGTCGGTACTGCTAAGAGCCCCTCACCTTGCTTAGAGAGGAGTCCTCCTCCGGTTGCGCACTCTTTTCCTAATGTGACCAGTCAAGATTTGGAAGATGTTTCAGACTCGGAAGCAAATAAGGGGCCAGGTCTTTTGGACTATAAGACCTTGGCAGCCCTCTTATTGAAAGAATTTGGAGAGTCTCCGAGTCCTGCTGCCCCTCCTTCTCCTCGGTCTTTATTCTCAAGGACGAAGACTTCAAAGTCTTCCTCTTTTTTGAAGATGCAGCCTACCATCTCAATGAAGAGGGCTTTGCAGGCTTTCGGGAATTGGCTTAAATCCAAAGAGGAGGCGGGGAAGACCGTGTTTACCTGTCCCCCTTCCAGACTATCGGGAAGGAGAGGGATTTGGTATAACACGGTAGAAGCAATGGGACTCGCTCTTCCTGCTTCTACAGACGCAGACTTCTCGACCTTAGTGGACTCGGCAAGAAGACACGCGCTTCCATCTGCTAAGACAAGCTGGACTTTGTCGGAAATGGACCATCTCCTCAAGGGAGTATTCCATGTCTTGTAAGTTTTTTTACAACTTCCTAGACTGGTCCCTTGGGGCTTTGGCCAAGAAGACGCAAGACCCCGATTTCTTGGAACCCGAAGTCCTGCATAGTGTGCTCGCCTGTATGGATAAGGCGGTTCAAGATGGATCAGCAGAAGTGGCATCCCTTTTCGGGGCAGGAATTCTAAAGAAGAGAGCTGTCTTTAGCTCATTTTTAACGAAAGCAGTCTCTCCAGTTCAGAGGGCGTCTCTCTTATATGCCCCTCTGTCTAAACAGCTGTTCCCTTCTCAGTTAGTGAGGGATATTTCTCACTCGCTGACTGAGAAGGCAACACAGGACTTGCTAGTACAATCAGCTAAGAAGTCAAGACCAGCTGTTCCTGCCACGAAGAGGGAGCCAAGAAGTACTCGGCCGCCCTTTCGAGGGAGCTCCTCAGGCCGAGCCCCTAGGAAAAGAGGAGTGGAAAGAAGAGGAAGGTCTTCTTCCATTAGAGCAACGAAGAAGTCCAAGTGAGATACCAGTCCTCCAAGCACCAGTGGGGGCCAGACTGCTGAAGTTTTCAGAAGCGTGGGCCTCGAGACAAGTAGATTCTTGGTCTCTGGAAGTAATCAAGAAAGGATATCTCATCCCCTTCAGAGACAGACCTCCATTGACGACGACACCGGGGGAGCTGTCAGCGAGGTACAAAGATCCTGAAAAAAAGGGAATCCCTGTTGGGTCTAGTACAGCAAATGTTGGAGAAGGAGGCCATCGAGACAGTGCAGGATCCTCACTCCCGGGGCTTTTGCTATCGCCTTTTCTTAGTGCCAAAAGCTTCGGGAGGGTGGAGGCCTGTGCTGGACGTGAGCGCATTGAACCGCTTCGTGGAGAAGACAAAGTTCTCCATGGAGACTTCCAACTCGGTCCTTGTGGCTCTGCGTCCAGGAGATTGGATGGTCTCCCTCGACCTTCAGGACGCTTACTTTCACGTCCCCCTGCATCCTTCATCGAGAAAATATCTTCGGTTCATGGTGCAGGGAAGGATTTACCAATTCAGGGCTTTCGGCTTCGGCCTCTCGACGGCTCCTCAGGTGTTTATGGCATTGATGAGGAACGTAGCAAGATGGCTACATCTGAAGGGGGTGAGAATATCACTCTACTTGGACAACTGGCTCATAAGAGCGAAGTCAAGACAGCAGTGTTTGGAGGACTTGGAAACAACTCTGGATCTAGTGAAATCTCTAGGATTGCTCGTGAACCTCGAGAAATCCCAGACGATCCCCAGCCAGGACATTGTCTATCTGGGGATTCAGATGGATTCTCGGGGTTTTCGAGCATTTCCATCCCAAGAAAGGATTGCTCGAGGATTGGAGAAGATCTCGGCCTTCCTAGAGAAAGAGCGAAGCTCAGCGAGGGAATGGCTCAGTCTTCTGGGCACCCTTTCGTCGCTAGAGCAGTTCGTTTCTCTAGGGAGGCTGCACATGAGACCTCTGCAGTTCTACATGAGGAGAATGTGGAACAGGAAGACAGGAGAACTGGCAGATTCTTTTCCTCTACAGGAAAACATCAAGAACCACTTGCGATGGTGGTTAGAACCTCTGAGAAAGAACGAGGGAGTGTCCTTGTCTCTGCAGAACCCTCGCTAGTGTTGTTCTCTGACGCCTCGGAAACGGAGGATGGGGAGCAACACTAGGGACGAAGAAGTGTCAGGCATCTGGACAAGAGAACAGATGTCCTGGCACATAAATGCGAAAGAGCTTCTAGTCATTCATTTGGCTCTGAGACATTTCGAAGAGGATGTCAGAGGCGTGGTGGTCCAGGTCAACTCAGACAACACCACGGCTCTGGCATATATCAGAAAGCAGGGGGGGACACACTCTTTCTCCCTTTATGAGTTAGCAAGAGCTCTATTAATCTGGGCGGAGGAACGAAAGACAGTACTCCTAACAAGATTCGTTCAAGGAGGAAGGAATATAAGGGCAGACAGACTGAGCAGAAGTCTGCCAGAAGCTGTGGTCTCTGTGGGGGAAACCTCAAGTAGATCTGTTTGCGACATTCCTCTCCAGAAGGATGGAGAACTTCTGCTCGTTAGGGGAGGATCCCAGAGCCCTAGCAATCGATGCCCTTCTCATGGATTGGTCGGGCATAGATGCATACGCTTTTCCCCTGTTCAACCCCCTAGATGCTGACCCCTTGGCGTGGGTAGGGGGCTTAGGGACCAGCAGCTGTGCCGTGATGCCTGGTGGGTTCCTTTTTTCACTTGTCCTTGGGGCTCAGCTGCTGATCCAACTAAATTAGTCAGAACTTTTCCTTCTTTCTGCAATATTTTCATTCTACTAACATCCTTCTCCTTCATGTAATTTTTTTTCTCCCTTTTTTTCCCCTTTGGATTAATTGTGGAAATTTCCACCTTTGATAAAATTTACTGGACCTGGTAAACAGAAAAGATATCATAGCTGGGACTGGGTTTTATATCTGAAGCTAAATAGTGGGAACTGTGGCAGGACCATCAACTGCCCGATAATGTTCGGACCTGAGTGATATCAGGCGGAACTATTTTGCAGGGCTGGACCACGGATTCCAGGGGGGTCTAGTTTTGCGGGTAGGACTCTCGGCATTCTGTCCGGTTTGCCCATAATGTGATTAGGGTGGGGATGATTGTATTCTGGTAATACTCTCAGTCCTATCAAGCGGGTTTGGCTTACACTTGGGCCACTCTAATCATGTTGTGCCATCCCCTGTGGGGTAGGGTAGGGACGCGGACATTTGGGAGTCGGTTCTCACTTGTGCCATTAGTGGAAGAATAAACTTCATGAAAGGCTGATGATGTCTTTTTAAGGTTTTCAGGTTTATTTATCTTTTTTTTTTTTTTTTTTTTTTTTTTTTTTTTTTTTTTTTTTTTTTTACCAATACTTTGATCTTTATGAATAATACAAATAAAGAATCAAGTACCCCTGGACCCTTTGATGGTAATGAATCGGCACAGTTGATGACTGCAGGAACCTCCACTGGCAACCATCCTCTGGTAAAACTCAAAAAAAACCTTCCAGTGTAATCACACTGAAACCCTATGCTCCAGTACAGAGTAAGGGGAAATTTAGTAAAAATATAGTTACAGAAATAGGAACCCCGGAAATGGTTTGAAAACTCTTATGATAAATATTTGACTTTTAATTTGGAAGACTCTGATTGTGACATTTTTAATGTATATAAAGATATTGTCAGGTGCTGTGGCCGAGAGCCTAAGATTTCTTCTGAGGGGCGAGGAAAGCTGACAGTGGAATCTGCCTCGGCAAAAGAGAGTGAACAGCTAAAAACATTATCTCACCTTGGAGGAGTTAAAGTAGAGTGTGCAGTACAGCTTTTTGGAAAGTTACTCCAAGGGCATGATATATGCACCCCAGCTTGTGACTTACTCTGAGGAAAGGCTGTAGAGGAATTAAGGGATCAAGGGGGTAATAAGAATTGAAAGAATGAAGAAGAAGATAAATGGAGTCCTAGTCCCACTTCCCAATTTAATTGTTACTTTCAATTCCACCCGATTGCCTAGTATAGTGAAAGCAGCCTGGTTACGTTTTAAGGTTAAACAGTATATCCCAAGACCGAGGAGATGTTTTTATTGTCAAGAATTTGGACACATGTTGGGGTCATGCAGACAGAAATTACAAGGCAAGCCTGCTACTTGTGTTAAATGCAGTGAGCCAGAGCATGGCATATGTAATAAGGAGGCCAGATGTGTGCATTGTGGAGAAAATCATCCATCATCTTCACTTAATTGCGATATATACATCATGGAAAAAGAAATTCAGACATTAAGGGTGACCGAACGTATCACATTTGGAGAGGCAAAAGAGAGAGTGTTGAGTCAGTACATTAGACCAGGAATATCTTTTTCCAGATGTTGCTGCCAACCGAAGAAGAAATATCAATGTCACCAAAACTAATGTTATAAAACACCAGTTACGACCTGTACTCGTGCCTCTTTGGAGGCAGCGCCAGTGATTGCTGGCGCTCATGCCTCTTCGGAGGCTGCGCCAGTGACTCCTGGCGCTCCTGCCTCTTCGGAGGCCGCGCCAGTAATTCCTGGCGCCCCTGCCTCTTCGGAGGCAGTGCCAGTAATTCCTGGCGCCCCTGCCTCTTCAGAGGCAGTGCCAGCTGATTCTGGCACTCCCACCTCTTTGGAGGCAGTGCCAGTGGTTTCTGCACTTCTGCTTCTATGGAAGCAGAACCAATGATTTCTGGGACTCCTGCCTCTCTGGAGGCTGTGCCAGGTGTACCTGGCACGTCCACCTCACTGGAGGCTGTACCAGCTTTAAATGGTGCTTCTGATCCTTTGGAGAATGCACCAATGTCCAACCTTCACACCCCTCCTCAGGCAGCATCAGCTTTGTCTGGTGTTCCTGAGACCGATAACCCTCTGAAAAGGAAGGCAGCCATAAATAATCGGTCTCCTTCCAGAAATAAGGAGCAAGTCAGTAAGCTGAAAGCTCTTAAAAGAGGCTCTAATTTAACAGCCTCTAAAGGGAAGTAAATTCATTCATTTTCTACAGTGGAACTGTCAGGGATTAAGAGCTAAATGGGAAGAATTAAGGCTGCTCATATCAGAAGTGTCTCCTGTTTGTATAGCTCTGCAGGAGACATGTTGGTAATAATATGTGCCCCAGCCCACGAGAGTATACATCCTATCACTCCACTTATAATTTGAATATTGGAAGCCATGGTGGTGTCGCTTTGTATGTTCGAAATGACACCCCACAAAATCCCTATCAGTATCCAATCAGCATTGCAAGTGATAGGTGTGCAGATCCATTTGCAAAAGAAAATATACAATATGCTTCTCTTTATCTACCACCTAATGAAGCCTTCCCCATCAATGAATGTTTAAATCTCTTATTCAACAGTTACCACGCCCTTTTGTTATTTTGGGAGATATGAATAGCAGAAATCCTCTTTGGGGTGACATCATCACCAATCAAAGAGGAAGGTGTTTAGGTTCCATCATAGAAGATGAAAATGTTGGGATCCTCAACTCTGGGGAGTCCTACGCATTTTCATGTTCAAACAGGCACATTATCAGCAATTGATTTATCTATATGTAGTGATGACTGTATTATTGACTTTAATTGGAGAACTATAAATGATAGATTTACCAGTGACCATTTTCCGATAGTGGTGAGTGTAGCATCAAGTCCTCCATCTTCAAGGCTACCCAAATGGAACATTGGTAAAGCTGATTGGTCAACATTCCAGGAGCACAGCTCAATAGATGACTCTGCTGATGACTTTCCCTGTGTAGATGACGCTCTTGACTTTTTGAATACAATGATGTTCTCAGCTGGTCTTCAATCTATACCTAGGACTTCGGGCAAATTTGTCCGCCGACCAGTTCCCTGGTGGACACGTAAATGCCAGGAAACTCATAGAAATATGAGATCTGCCTTCACCAGATACCGCAGACAAAAAATGTGAGTATTATCGTGTAGAATTTCGAAAAGCAAGAGCTCATTTTCGCAAGGACATCAAAAAAGCACGAAAAGAATCTTGGACGATATTCATATCTTCACTAAATTCGAAAACTCCTCTGACTCTAGTTTGGAAGAGAGTTAGAAAAATAGCAGGCAAGTTTACTCCTTGTCAACCTCCCGTTTATCAAGGTGAATGGTTGTGAGGTAGCAGACCCCCAGTTAGTGGCAAATGAGTTTGCTAATCATTTTGCTAATGTTGCGAAGAAAAATGATGATAGACCCTATTCAGCTCAAAGACGGATAATAGAACAGGTCGAAATTGATTTTATATCCTTAAGACATGAGCAATACAATGCTCCTTTTACTATTAGAGAATTTGAATCAGCCTTGAATAAATGTAATGAATCAGCTCCTGGACTGGACGATATAACATATTCAATGATTAAGCATACCCCTGAAAATACCAGACTTTTCATATTAAGCCTAATTAACAGAATTTACAGAGAACATATCTTCCCCAAGCTTTGGGAGAAGTTGAAATTACTGCCATTTGTGAAACCTGGAAAAGATCCATTCAAGACAGAAAATTATCGTCCTATCGCATTAACTTCTTGTTTGTGTAAGATCATGGAAAAAATGGTGAACACACGATTGATGTGGTACTTGGAAAGAGGTAAATATCTGTCGCCTGCTCAGTGTGGTTTTCGGAGTATGCACTCCACAACTGATGTATTGGTACGAATGGAATCTTCAATATGTGAAGCTTTTGCCAACAAGCACATCACATCACTGTTTTCTTTGACCTAGAGAAGGCTTATGATACAACATGGAGATATGGCATTTTGAGGGTCCTTTATGAATGTAACCTGAGACGCAATTTGCCCATGTTTATTAAGGCTTTTTTAAAAAATAGGATATTTCAGGTTCAGGTTGGAGCAATAATGTCAGATGTATTCAATCAGGAAGAAGGAGTACCACAAGGAAGTTGTTTTAAGTGTAACCTTGTTTGCCTTGGTAATCAATGGGGTTTCTAAAATAATTCCCCCGATATAACATATACCCTTTTTGTTGATGACCTATCGATTTCCTTTGCAGCATCAAGGATGGCAGTGGCTTGAAAACGCCAGCCCTCTCAGCTCTGCATTGATAATATAATAAAGTGGGCTGAGGTTAATGGTTTAGATTTTCCGCCAGTAAAACTGTAACTGCACTTTTGTCGTATAAGGGGAATCCACCCTGATCCAGATCTATTCATTCATAGGCAGAGAATTCCATGTGTTGGTGAAACAAGGTTTCTTGGCTTGATTTTTGATAGCAAGCTGACCTGGATTCCACATCTGAAATATATTAAGGCAAAATGCTTAAAAGCAATGAATTTGCTGAAAGTCGTGTCTCACACTTCGTGGGGTGCAGACCGAACTCAGATGTTGAGATTATATAAAGCCTTGGTCTTTTCAAAATTAAGTTATGGATGTGAGGTGTACACTTCTGCGAAGCCAAATAAGCCTTAAAATGCTCAACTCAATTCATCATGGAGGAATACGGTTGTGTACTGGAGCATTTAAATCATCTCCCACCGAGAACATGCTTGTAGATGCTGATGAGGTGCCACTGGATCTTCATTACAAGCGTCTGCTGGTTCAGAGTTGGTATAGATTCCAGAGGCTACCTAAGTCTTTAACCAGCATTTGTATGAGAAATGAAAGGCATTGGCAGTTTTATGAAAATCACCCCAAGCAACCTCATCCATTCGCTTTTAGAGTCAATACCATTGTTCGTGAATTAAACATGCCAAGGGTCGAGATTTTACCAGCAAAAATATTTCAGTTATCCCCCCTGGAACTTCCCAGAGGTAAAATTCTGCAGATATTTCAATTTTACCAAAACAGAATTGTCCAGTGAGGCCACGCGGTCAATATTTTTAGAACATTCCTTGCAACATGATGACTCCACTGCAGTTTTCACGGACGGCTCAAAGTCAGATGCTGGCGTCGGCTTTGGTGTAGTCTTCCCTGATGTAGAGAGGAGTGGCAGGTTATCATCTGTTGCATCAATTTTTACAGCAGAGTTATATGGAATTTTAAAGGCTTTAAAGGAAGTTTTAATTCGGAATGAAAGTAATTTTATTATATATTGTGACTCAAGAAGTGTTCTTCAGTCACTGGAATCTTTTAACCCTTTAAACCCTCTGATTTTAGATATATTGGAATGGCTGCTTTTACTAAAAAGAAGAGGAAAAGAAATAAAGTTCTGTTGGGTGCTTTCTCATGTTGGGGTGGCTGGGAATGAGAAAGCTGACCAACTTGCAAAGTCTGCGGTCAGCTCCCCGGGGGAAACCCAGAACCCCACAAGATGCCTACTACCATATCGGGATTTGTATCCTCTAGTCGGTCAGAGAATTAAAAAATGTTGGCAGTCCAGTGGGAGGATATTTTAAACAATCAAAAAATGCGTAGTATCACGTCTTCAGTGTCTCCTTGGTCATATCCATATATGCCAAGGAGACAAGAAACAATGTTGTGCAGATTGAGGATTGGACATACAAGACTCACCCCATGGGTTCTTGATGTCTCGTGAAAATCCTCCGTTTTGCGAGAACTGTACTGTGCCCTTGACTGTGAGACATTTGCTGGTTGAATGTCCCAGACTTGGGAATTTGAGACATAGTTTCATGTCTTGGGGTCGTGACAGAGTAGGTAATTTTTATCCTAGCTACAATTCTTGGAAAGGATTGTAATATAGAGCAGTTATATATTTTTATGAGGGAGGCTGGCCTCCCCTTACCAATTTAAATTATACATAGATTGTCTATGTAAGAACTTTTATATATGAACAAAAATTTTTTATATAATATATTTATAGATTTTTTTTTATATGAAATTTATCAAAAATTTAGTTTTTTTATATTTAATTTATTTCGGTGTCAATTACCCAGATGTTGTGACGCCAGATATAATACACAATCAATCAATCAATCAATCCCCTGTTCAAGATACTGGGGGAAGTGATAGAAAGTTCATGTCCTCGGAAGGAACGAGGATGACACTAATCGCTCCCTTTTGGCCCGCTCGAGAATGGTTCACAGAGGTACTGGAATGGACGGTGGACTTCCCCAGATCTCTTCCCGAAAGGACAGATCTGCTCAGACAACCCCACTTTGAGAGGTATCACAAAAACATCCACGCTCTCGCCCTGACTGCCTTTCGACTATCAAAAGATTGGTCAGAGCGAGAGGCTTTTCTCGCAAAGCTGCAAAAGCAATTGCAAGAGCATGAAGATCCTCTACCATGCGGATCTACCAATCGAAGATGGTGTAAGGCGAAGAAGCTGTCCTCCTCCGATACCTCTGTGACCGAAATTGCCGATTTCCTTCTATATCTGAGAGAGGAATCTCAATTGGCAGTATCTACGATAAAGGGGTATAGAAGCATGTTATCTGCTGTGTTCAGGAACAGGGGCCTGAACATAGAGGATAACAAAGACCTTCATGACTTGATACGATCATTTGAAACATCAAAATCGAAGACTTCACTTACCCCTAGCTGGAACCTGGACGTGGTTCTTAAATACCTCACATCAGAGAAGTTTGAGCCTCCTAATCAAGCATCCTTCAGAGACATTACGAGGAAATGTATTTTTCTAATGGCTCTCGCTACGGCCAAAAGAGTTGGTGAATTGCAGGCTCTAGACTTGAGAGTGGGCTTTAGAGGAGACTCTGCAGTGGTATCTTTCCGGCCTTTATTTTTAGCAAAGAATGAAAATCCTTCGAGACCTTGGCCCAGGAGTTTTGAAGTTAAAGGACTTTCTCAACTTGTGGGAAAGGAACTTGAGAGATCATTATGTCCGGTTAGAGCCTTAAAATTTTACCTGCAGAGGAAGAAACAGCTGCAAGGTTGCAATCAAAGTCTCTGGTGTGCGGTTAAGGACCCTAAGAGACCGATGTCAAAAAATGCCTTAGCCTTTTTCGTTAGAAACGTGATTACTGAGGCACACATGAAATGCAAAAGTGAATCCTTTGCAGCATTGAGAGTAAAAGCGCACGAGGTACGTGCAGTTGCTACATCGATATCTTTCAACAAGAACATGTCTATTAAAAACATCTTAGCAGCTACGTACTGGAGGTGCAACTCGGTGTTTGCCTCCCATTATTTAAAAGATGTAAGGGTAACATACGAGAGATGCTTCTCTCTGGGTCCGTATGTATCAGCGGATACAGTGCTGGGTGAAGGAAATAAGACTGGTCCTTAATTTTTCTTTAATTTTGTTTAATTTTGATTTTAAAATAAATTGGTGTTGAATTTTAAGGTTGTTTGAAAGGTGGTTGGGGATAACTCCTTTCAATCTTAGTACTAATCCACAGTTAGGATCGGGTGATCGGGATCGGTGTTGTTCTCCTTTGTTATGCCATTAGGCATAGGTGTATTGTCATTTAAGTGGATAAGACCCCATTGACAAAGGCCATCAGGTTCTGTCGAGTAAGTGGATAAGACCCCATTGACAGTCCTCACAAGAGCTCTTAGCCATAGGTCACATCCTCGCTGAGGCTCTTGAGGCGAAGCAGACTTCTAAGAAGTAGCTATGAAATCTTCCGCCAAAACAGGTAGGAACCAGGGTATTTTTATTTTTTATTACCTACAACGTATGTTGTTTACCTGTCTAATCAGTAATTAGCTGTCTCTTACCCTCCGCCAAAGGGGCCAATCAGCTAAGTATATATCTGACAGGGAAGTTGAATGTATGAAAATGATATTGTTATTGTACAATAAAGTTTCATACATACTTACCTGGCAGATATATACTTAGCTATAGACTCTGTCGTCCCCGACAGAAATTCAAATTTCGCGGCACACGCTACAGGTAGGTCAGGTGATCTACCGGCCTGCCGCTGGGTGGCAGGAATAGGAACCATTACCGTTCTAGAACCAGATTTTCTCTTCCACCTGTCTCCTGAGGGGAGGCTGGGTGGGCCATTTAATTGTATATATCTGCCAGGTAAGTATGTATGAAACTTTATTGTACAATAACAATATCATTTTTCCTTATGTCCACGTGGTAACTTCCGAAATAACTGCGCAATTTCATGTAGAATACAACTAAAAACAACCTATGGTTGTAGCTTTTATCAGTTTTGAAATATTTTCATATAAATAACAATAAATAGAAAAAATTCGTCCTTCGGTCAACTTTAACTCGACCGAAATGGTAAAAAACTGCAATTGTAAGCTACAACACTTACAGTCTAGTAATATTCAATCAATTAGCTTCATTTTGCAACAAACAGGAAGTCTCTAGCACAATATTTCGATTTATGGTGAATTTTTTAAAACAGCTTTTTTTATGTCCACGTTACGAATTCATGCATCATTTTGTAATAATATTCTCTCTGTGTTGCCTTGATCGTTTTACAATGTGTTATATACCAAAATGATTGCAAATTAGTGCACAATACAATGAAAAAAAATGAACTCTTTAGCTTTAATTGTTTTGCTTACAGCGCGATTTGTATACAATTATATATAAAAAAAATTTTGCGCTGTCATATATCCCAATATTTATACGTATATGATAATGATATATTTTCATTTCTGATGGTTGCATACTAAACTTCAGGCAATGACAAAAAAGGAGCCAAAAATGACATCTTAATCTTGAAAACTAAGCGTGCTGTGAATTTTTGAAAAAAAACATTTTTTATGCTTCGGTGCTCACTCACGAATGCCGCCGGCATATGGGAGATGATTTTTAAAATACCGCTTCGGCGTTTAAGGGTTAATATTTGCATCATTTCATAGGTCATTATGTCCTCAAGGTAACTAATTTTCTACCTCATAATTTGTGCATTTGCTACCACATGATGGTCCTTCTCAACTTTTCCCCATCTGTTACTCCTGCACATAACAGATATTGAAAATCCATTGTTTATATTACTCAGTCCTTGGCATCCTAGTGGCACTATCAGTTATCCAGAATACAGTCTTGGCCTTACCCCTTGAAAGCATGGAGAGCAATTATGTCAGAAAAATTAGTATATGTGGAAGTAGCTGTTAGACCAGTAGGATAGCCCAGAAAGTCATGTAGATAGGTCTTAGTTGAAGACCCAGATCAGAAGGGATTGCAGAAAGTGCACATGAGTCAAGAAAACTTATTTTACTTCACATTGGAGCTTTGATTTTTCTTAGGCTCACGAATATGAGGCTACAGGACCTGAAACTACTAGAGCCAAGGCAGGGACAACTCCAGCAGAAGCCTCTGTGCAGCCTTGCACATCACATCGTCTACGTAAGTAGCTTTTGTGTCTAAACATTCTCATCTTTGGTACTAGTCAACACGAGATTGTCATTTATATTTTATCAGTAGTTATAGGATGTAATAATTGAATCATGAATTCAAGCTTAGGTACATTTTCTTTATAGTGATAATGAAGTCTTATCTTATTAATCCTCAATAAATAGCTTGTTTTTATGGTACCAAAAATCTGTCATTGCACAGGAACTTGATTTTATAAAAGAAGGCCTTCAGTTTCCATAGCTTTATGGTTGCTATTACAGCAAATGAGTGCTGTAAATATAAGTATCTCCAAATAAAATTGCAGTGCATAAAAATGGATTTTTTTACCATTATATGGTAGTTCACATTGTTTGATGTGAACTATCATGGAACTGAGTAATTTGTAATAACTAGCTACTTGGGAACTCTATCACTATTTCTCCATTAGTTTCAATTTCATTAATTACCTTAAATTGATAACAATATTCCTTTACATTTGAATCAGTTTTTTTATTCCTTCTGTAGTAGGTTGGTCTGAGGAGGGGTTGGAGTGAAAAATATATAGAGCAATTATTAACCCATGTATTCACATGGCTCATTTTCAGGTATTAACTATTAACATTCCTTTCAAATCCTATCATCATTGCCTGGTACAATCATTTTCCTACATTTTCCTTAAAAGTGATAAAAAAATTATTGCTTACAGGTATTGTTAGCTTCCATAAGTATTCTGGCTTATTTTTTTATTTTTTATATACATTTTACCTTTTCTTGCTTGCCTTGTTCTTTTCAGCTTAATTTGTAGGTGGGTTTGTGCTCTTGACAAGCCTTTAGAGAAGAATAAGAAAAAAGCAGGCCGCTAGAAAGTAAGAAATTAATTAGCAAGGCGAAAAATAAGTGGTATATTACCATAATATACTGTACAGCATTGGTATTACATTGATATTAATTTCCTTTGACTCAAGGTCTGATTGGGAGTCGGCATTAAGAAAGTCTGCTTATTAATTGTTGTTTTTAGCCAGATATCACTCACACATTCTGCTGCCTGTAGTTAGCATGTTTGATATTTGCTTATTTTCCTCCAGTATAAATGTATCAGTTAGAAGCTTGTGCAGTTACACTGCCTCCATGCACCATAATATTACATATTTGCCATGTGTGGTTCTACCTTGTATGCATTTTCACATAAGTGACTTACCAAACAATTACATTAGCTGTACGCTTTCTACCTGGCAGTCGAAAATTCAAATTCCTGGCGGCAGTGGCGGTG
The DNA here is from genome assembly GCF_015104395.2 of Macrobrachium nipponense. Lineage (NCBI taxonomy): Eukaryota > Metazoa > Arthropoda > Malacostraca > Decapoda > Palaemonidae > Macrobrachium > Macrobrachium nipponense. The sequence continues at coordinate 117,986,905 of NC_087200.1, read as the reverse complement.
CTGCCCTCGTTTATGTAGGTGACTCAATTCCCGCTCACTTTTGGGAATACCCGGTACTGCTGAGCTAAACTCTTCAATTCGTTTTCTGCCCGCTACGGGATAACACCGGTGGTTTGTTGTTGCAGTCGACTTTTGTGGCCATTGTGGATTTTTTCTTTTTGGTGATGTACAATTTTTTGGTTGGTTTTTTTGCTTCATCAGTTAGCTGCCTAGTTATAAGCAAGTTATTATGAAGATGTCTGATGCTAGTTCTTCATTAGTTAGGTTTTGCAGCAGTGGCTGCAAAACAAGATTAGCTAAACTATGTTACAATCCACACTCCAAATGTGTTAAATGTAGGGATCAGTGCTGTAGCAAGGAGTTAACTTGTGATGAGTGCCGCAGTTTAGATGAACAAGGTTGGAAGACTTTTCAAGCTCATTTGGTTAAAATGGACAAAGATAGGAAAAGGAAAGCAGCTCTTAGAGCGGGTAGTAAAACTAGAGTAGAGACAACTCCCGTGCCTTTAGAGGCAAACTAACCGTCACTATCTCCTCTTTTATCTAATATTTCACCTATTGATAGTCCTCCAATTTCAGTACCAATTAGTACTCCAGACCAGGTATCCAATGTTTCCGATCCCAACACCATTTCCATGTTAGAATCCAAGATGGACAAGAAGTTTGAGTTCAAACGGATTTAGGAATGTCATTTCATCCATTTGTAGAGAAGTCAAGTGAAAAGGCCAGTGTTAGGCCAAGTGTCAGTGTCGTGTCCGAGGAGGCGGCTGTCCATTCTCCGTTCTCCTAGACGAAGGTCCCTGTCCCACTCCCCAGCTCCCGGGAGAAGACATACCGGAGGTCGAAGGGAGACTGGGGGAGTTTGCCCACGGTCAGTCGCCGACTCCGTCAACGTAGTCGACTCACGAGTGCCCAGGAAACGCCGCTGGAAAGGTGTAGATATCAGTAACGCGCAGTTGTCGTCCGACTTGGAAGTGCAGTCCCCTGTGTTGAGGCGAAAAGTGTGGAGTGATTTAGTGTCGCATCCTTTGAAGAGACATGTCCAGCGTGCGAGAGGGATGTCGCTGCCTGTTAAGAAATCCAAGGAGGACTGGAGTCCACAACCTTCCTGCAGTTTTGCTCCGGACCAGATTTTCCAGGAAGATCGTCAGTCCTCTTCGGATAGCGTAGCTTCGGACGCAGTTAGACACTCATGTGCGTTACAGCGCTCGCGCGCCTGCGAGACTGACTCTCCTCGTTGTGTATCGATTGGAGTTTCGACTCGTTCGCCTCATTCATCTCGAGCTGTTTTGGCTCGTTCGCCTCATACGTCTTGTGTTGTTTCTACTCCCAGTCCTCCGTTTTCGAAGAAGAGCCATACGACAACCATGACTTCGTCTTCGCCCAAGGACGATTCGAAGGCCAAACCCTTGCTAGAGGATTCCGCTTTGGGCCCCTTTAAACATCAACTTCAAGAATTGATGGTCTTTTTGAAGAAGACAAAAGAGTCAGGCGGAAGAGGAAGACAGGGTATCGGCTGTCCTGTCAGAAGAGGAAACTCAAGACCAGGATTCGAAGCCCTCTTCTGCTTGTTCTACTTTGTTAAGATTTCTTTTACAGACTTATCCGGACTTTTTTTGAACCAGCTCCGCCTTCTTCACCTCCGTCGATGTTTGTGAAGGATAGGAGATCAGCGCCTTTGGGGTTACTGAAACCAGTTTTTTGTCAGTCCTCGAAGAAAGCACTGAAGGAAGTAGAAGAGTGGCGTGCTAAGAAGAGGGAGTCAGGCAAGACTCCGTTCGCCTTCCCTCCGTCGAAGCTGCAGAATAAAACCTACAGATTTTATGCGGCAGGAGAAGTTCCTTCTTTGGGAGTTTCTGCCTCCTCCCAAAGAGACTTCTCCGGCCTTGTGGACTCTCACAGAAGAGCAGCGTTCTCGGCTGCGAAAGTGTTGTTCTCTTCACCCGAGTTAGATCACCTGGTGAAGAACTTATACAAGGTGATCAAAGTCTTCAGTTTTCTGGATTGAACAATTGCAGCGTTAGCCAGGAAAATTGAAGATTGCCAGTCTCTGGATGAGGATTTTTCTCCAGACTAGCTCAATGTGTTGTCCTTTGTGGACAGGGCAGTGAGAGATGGTTAGGGGAATTGGGCGCCCTATTCACTATGGGAGTACTCAAGAAGAGAGAACGGTGGTTCTCCTTCACATCTCGAGGAGTAACCACGGACCAAAAATCGGCTTTGTTGTTCTCACCTGTTTCCAGAAGAAACCATCAAGCATGTACTGTCAGACCTTGAGAAAAAGTCCACCAATGATCTTCTGTTTCAGTCAGCGAGAAGACCTAAGGAACCTCCAGCGACAGGAACCAAAGCTTCCCCTCTACAAAAGCATACCTTTCGAGGAGGTAAGTCGAGGTGGCAGCAGAGACCATGAACTAACCTACAAACCACCTCCAAGTCTACCAAGAATACTTCCATGTCCCCATCCATCAGAACTCCAGGAAGTTCCTGAGATTTGTTTTCAAGAAGCGAGTCTTCCAGTTCAGAGCCCTCTGCTTCGGTCTGTCAACAGCCCCTCAAGTATTCTCGCTCCTCTGGGAAAGTGGCTGGATTTGATGGGGATCAACATAGCTTTTTGCTTAGGCATCTGGCTCCTGAGAGCCAGATCCAGTTGTCAGTGTGTGAAGGACTTGGAGAAGACGCTTACTTTGACACTGCAATTGGGTATCATAATAAAACACGGAGAAGTCCCAATTGATTCCACCTCAGAGGATTCTCTATTTAGGGATGATACTAAACAATAGCTTTTCGGGTTTTTCTCTCCCTGAAGAGGATAGAATCTTGCTTGTCGACAGTCCAGCAATTTCTGGTTCACCCGCCCTGCTCAGCTCTCAAATGGATGAGCTTACTCGTGACCCTTGATTCAGTGGAGAGTTTTGTCAGGTTAGGACGCCTACACATGAGGCAGCTTCAGTTCTTCCTGAAAGCGAGTTGGTCTCAGAAGACACAATCGGACTCACTAGTTTTTCCCCTGACGGAAGAGATAAAGGTGGATCTTCGTTGGTGGCATTCGAGAGAAATATTACAAGAAAGAATTTCCCCAGTCGTGTCGAACCCCGACCTGCAGTTCTTCTAGATGCCTCAGACAGTGGATGGGGAGCCCTCCTAGGAGACAAGAGAGTATCAGGTCTGTGGACAGAATGAGAAAAGACCTTGCACATCAATGGGAAGGAATTGAAGGCCATCCTCTTAGGGCTGCAAGCGTTCAACCATTTAGTCACTGGAAGAAACATAGTGGTCTACTCGGACAATTACACAGTGTTGTCATATGTACGGAAGCAGGGAGGGACCCACTCGTTCTCTCTCAACAAGATAGCTGAAGATCTCCTCACCTGGACGAACGAGAAGAGGATCACCCTTTTTCCAAGATTCGTGCAAGAGAGAATGAACGTGATTGCAGACGAACTGAGTTGGGTAAATCAGGTGTTACCAACAGAATGGACTCTGAACAAGAGTGTGTGTCGGGTCCACTGGAAGCTTTGGGCACTGTCGGGTCCACTGGAAGCTTTGGGAAAGACCATCAATAGACCTGTTCGCCACATCGAGGAACAATCACCTTCCCATTTTCTGTTTTTTTCTCCGGATTCCAGAACCACTAGCATGGAGAACAGATGCGATGCTGCTAGATTGGACAGAACTGGACGTTTACGCTTTTCCTCCCTTTGGGATGATAAGAGAGGTCTTAAACAAGCTTCAATCGCACCAGAATGTGACAATGACCCTAGTAGCGCCATTCTGGCCCAGGAAAGAGTGGTTCCCAGATCTTCTCAATCTGCTGGTGGATTTTCCCAGACTACTTCCACAAAATCCATCGCTTCTCAGACAACCCCATTTCAACCGATATCACCAAGGATTGTCCGCTTTGGCCCTGACAGGATTCAGACTCAGGAACCTGGTCAGAGCAAAAGGTTTTTCGCAAAGGGTGTCAGAAGCTATTGCTAGCTGCATAAGAAGCTCTTCTGCCAAACTCTACCAGTCCAAGTGGAGAGTCTTTAGGTCATGGTACAGACAACATAGCCTCTCTTCTTCTGAAACATCTATAACAGAAATTGCGGAATTTTTGTTATTTCTGAGGGACACCAAGAAGTTGGCCACTTCAACTATTAAAGGATATAGGGCCATGCTTTCATCAGTTTTCAAGCATAGAGGCCTCGACCTTTGACAAATCAGGACATCAGTGACCTGATCAGATCCTTTAGTTCCTCCAAGATTTTCAAGCCTGAAGAAGTGGAATGGAATTTGGATGTAGTTTTAAGGTGGCTCAACGGTCCCAAATTCGAACCATTGAATTCGGCAACCTTGAGAGACGTAACTAGGAAGACACTATTCCTAGTCGCCTTAGCCACAGCAGAAAGAGTAAGCGAGTTGCAGGCAATGAGTAAGGAAGTGGGTTTCGCCCAGGGCAATGCAGATTGTTCTTATGTAACAGACTTCCTTGCTAAAAATGAGGATCCTTCGAATCCTTGGCCCCGTTCTCTAAGATAAAGAACTTAACGGACTTAGTCGGGTCGGAAGATGAGAAACGTACATTTTGTCCGGTCAGAGCCATCAGACTACCTGACTAGGATAGAAACTGTGAGAGGAGAGTCGAACCGACTCTGGTGCTCGGTGAAAGATCCATCTCGGCCTCTTTCAAAGAATGTGATGTCCTTTTTCGTGAGGAGTTTGATCCGAGAAGCACATGCCAAAACTCAGGAATATGCTCTTAGGGTGCTGAAAGTGAAGACGCGCGAGATTCGTGCAGTAGCAACGTCTTTGGCTTTCAGACAGAATATGTCTCTATCCTCCATTATGCAAACAACTTTCTGGAGGTTGAAATTGGTGTTTGCATTGCACTATTTGCAGGAGGTAGAAACTACCTACGAAAACTGCTTTAGATTGGGACCGTTGTCAGTAGGAGGAATGGTGTTGGGAGAGGAAGCATAGGGGGACCCGGTTTTTTCCCTCTACTATCTTCTCGCCTTGAATTTGAGGTTTTTTGAGTTTGGTGGAAGCCGGGGGTACATGTGCCTGAAGTACCCACCAGTTCTTATATCTGGTTAAGGGTATCATATGGTTTTTAGTGTAGGTGATGGTGTTGTGTGGTTTTTATCTGGTCTTTTCGCCCAGGGCAAGGGCAAATTATTGTTTTTTTTGTCAATCATCAGTACACTTCCATGATTGCAAAAATCCCACCATTAGTAGGGACGACCCTGGTCATTACTGTCACGTCTCCTACATGTGATCGAGAGCGCCGACCAGAGGCAGTATCTACCTGTAGCTGCTCTCTCACAAGGTAAGGTATTGCAAACATTATATATAATGTGAGCACATGATTATTGTTTTTTTTTTTTTTTTTTTTTTTTTTTTTTTTTTTTTCATAAAGCTGCCCATACACCCACCTTCCGGGTAATGTGGAGTCAGCTAATGTAATTGTTTGGTAAGTCACTTATGTGAAAATGATATTTTAATGATAAAATAAGGTTTCACTTATACTTACCAAACAATTACATAATCAGAGCCCTCCCTCCTCCCCACAGATGGACGTTGCGGCTCAACGAATTGAAGGGTTTAGCTCAGCTGTACTGGGTATTCCCGAAAGTGGGGCGGGATCTGTATCACCTACACAAACGAGGGCAGCGTTACAGCTAATGTAATTGTTTGGTAAGTATATGTGAAACCTTATTTTATCATTACAATGTCATTTTTGTTAGTAATGAATATGTATCATGCTTATTTATATGAAGATTATTTTATTAATATGTCCTACTAAGAGTTAACTTTCATGTACTTGTTAGGCAAATTTGTTGACTGCACGATGCAAGCATTTCATTTTCCTTCTAAAGTAGTTCTTCAGTTATCAGGTTTCACCCTATCTGAAACTCACTACTATATGGAGGGTCTCCGAGACAATGTGCAATTCATAAAAATATAAAATTGTGCTTGGATGGTTGGTTACACTGCTGACAGGCATAAGCAGGTTGAGAAAGGATTGTTGTGGAGGTGGAAGTCCAGGGAAAGAGTTTTTTCCTTTAGGGGTGTGGAGATTGACTTGAGAACTTTCACAACTGTTATGGGCCTGATAGTAGCAAGTGCCTAATGAGTGTTGAGTTTCAGTGAGTGTTTAGTGTTATTGAGTGTGAGTGTATATGTTAAATGTGAGTGTTTAGTGAGTATGAGTGTATAGTAAATGTGTGGTTTAGTGAGTGTGAATGTATAGTAAGTGTGTTTAGTGAGTCTAAGTGTATTGTGAAGGTTAGTTTTAGTGATTGTACATTACTGTTTCGTTAGTTCTTAGTGACTGTATGCTAAGAAATTTTGCAATTTGCGGGAACCATTTATGCTGGACATGGCTTAGATCCAAGAGCAGACTCTTAGGCCTTGACCACAATGGTTGGAATGCTTAGGCCAACCTGTTAAATAGGGTATAGTAATAATAATAATAATAATATGTAATAATAATTATAAAAAAATGATTCTGACGAAGGAAAAATCTATTTCTGGGCGAGGGTTCGTGTCGCCCAGTGAAATAATCCTTAAGTTCATTATTTTTAAGGTAAATGAAGCTAACATATACCAGAGAAAAACAAAATCAGGAAGATGTCAGAATAACTGACTCGCTCACCCTAAATAAAAAGAGGGTGTCGGTATGGTATCTGGGGCGAGTGAGACCACTACCATGAACCTCTTGCCATTTAGAACCCTCCTACTCCAAAATCCCCTTCCTGAGAGGGCCGATCCATAGGCAGGGACGGCAACTACTACTACTACGCCCCGCACCACGGCGACTGCCGCGCCTCTGGTGGTCATCCTTGTCGTTAGATGCCAATCTTGGGCTGCAGGGCGGGACACTGGGGGGGATTTCACTGGGCGACACGAACCCTCGCCCAGAAATAGATTTTTCCTTCGTCAAAATCCCTTTTATGGGCTCATTTCGTGTCGCTGCGTGAAATAGTATCAGAGAAATAGCACAAGATTGTAAAACAAAGAGGAAGGTCTCAATGAAACTATGAAATAAAACAAGCAATTATAATATTGAGAACTTACAAGTTATCATACAGAAAAGTTCAACTCAACATAAAAAACTAGTGGACTTATAGTTACTTAAGATTAAACTTATATTAGTATTGATAACTTATCTAGGATAGTGAGTTAAATGGTTACATGGGAATTACTCACTAGATAAAAATTATTCTCTAAAAGTTATAGTAAATCATATAGGTGTGCTACCCTAGCATAAAAATAAGGGTAGCAGCACCAAATGGACATTTCATAAATTACAATAATGTTGTGGGTGCCCCTAGCAAAAAAATAAGGGACACACCACCATAATCATAATCATAAGCAGCTAAGGCTAAAGGACTATATAGAGCATAACGGTAGGTTATGTGAAATATTAGTTGAGGCAGGTAGAAAGGAGATCTGGATCTTCAAATACGACTACTGTGTAGTGTCAGGGGAAACTATGTTTCCCGCTGCCACTGCTGGAAATTTTAAAGATTCCAAGGACTTTGGGTAATGACGCTTAAAAACTGTCAGCGATTTCCAGCCAGTATATTTCTTTAAATCGTCAAAGTTCATATGCTGGAAATAATTAATAGAGGTGGCTACTGCCCTGATATCATGGGCTTTTGGGAATGATTCAGGATTTGCTTGTTTAATGAAGTAAAGGATCTGCTGCCTGATACCTTTTACTGATATAGTGCCACCTTTTTCTCTCATAAAGAGAGGACCCGAGGATCTAGAGGATGTCCTAGACAGAAAGGCTCGTAAGGTCATCACTGGACAAGAGAAGGGTCTTGGGGGAGAGGGATGACTTTCCAATGGCCCATCTTGCTAAAGGATCCTCATTTTTTGCTAGAAAACTACGATCGGGGACAGTAAAAACTTCTCCTGAAGGGAGGAATTCTACGTGACCCGCATCTCTGGATAGAGCTGACAGTTCTGAAATTCTGGCCCCTGAGGCCAAACTTAGCAAGAATAGCGTCTTTCTTAGTAGCATTATGAATGAACAAGAAGAGTTGTCAGTGTCTGAAGCCAGTTTGAGGACATCATTCAAAAACCATGATACTGAACTAGGCCTTTCAGAAGGTCTAAGTCTAGCACAAGCTTTGGGAATAGACGTAAAGTAAGAGTTTGTTAAGTCTATTTGAAAATCCAGCTGAAAGATTTTCTTTAAAGCTGATTTATTAGTGGTAATAGTGCTAGCTGCTAATCCTTTTTCGAATAAGGATCTGAAGAAGGATATAGCTGAATTTACTGTCATGGTTGTGGTGTTTGTCTCCTTCAGGAAAGATGCTAACTTCTTAACAGCAGCATCATACTGTCTCAAAGTTGATTCCCTCTTATCTGATTCTAGGAAAAGAATATTCTGGGGATCGATATCTGCATCTTTTTTAGCCGCAAACTTCATGAAGTCCATAAAGTTAGGGTTTTGAGAATTCCTGAGGAAGCGAACACAGTCCTCATTTGTACTGTCTGAGATAGTCTGGGATTGGGAATCCGTCGAGGTCGAAGACCCAATTCCAGAAGCAAGGGTACCAGTTGCTCTTTGGCCAGTTCGGGGCTACTAGAGCTACTTGTCCCTGAAAGTCCTGAGTTTGTTCAGTACTTTCAATAGAAGATTCACTGGAGGAAAGATGTATATCTTCTTCCACTGATTCCAATCTATGGACAAGGCGTCTGTGGCATAAACCAGAGGGTCCAGGTTGGTGGCCACATAGCAAGGGAGCTTGTGGTTCGCTTGGGAGGCGAAAAGATCTACTTGGAGACCCGGGACACTCCGGCGTATCCACTGGAACAACTTGTTGTCCAGGGACCACTCTGATTCTAGAGGAACTGATCGAGACAAGGCGTCTGCTATCACGTTCCTTACTCCCGCCAGGTGGGTGGAGGATAGATGCCATTTGTACTTGTTCGCTAGAGAGAAAAGGGTTATCATGACATGGTTCACATGTTTTGATTTGGATCCTCCCCTGTTGATGCAGTGTACTACTACTGCGCTGTCCAATACCAGTTTTATATGAGAATTCTTTGGTGGAAAGCCTCTTCAGAGTGAGAAATACTGCCATAGCCTCCAGTACGTTTATGTGGAGCTGGCGGAACTGAGGTGAACAAGTTCCTTGAACTTTTTTGAACTGAGATTATCCTCCCCATCCGACTTAGCAAGGCGTCTGTGTGGATGATCAACGCCGGAGGAGGATATTGAAGAGGAACTGACTTGGACAGGTTTTTCTTTGTCTCCGCCCATGGACGGAGATGATTTCGAAGAATCTGCGGGATCACTGACAACTTGTCCCGAGATTTGGCATTTGCTCTTGAGCGCCAAACTCTGTTCATGTCTTTCATTCTTGCTTTCAGCAGAACATCTGTAACCGACGCAAACTGGAGTGAACCTAGGATCCTTTCTTGGTTTCTCCTTGACGCCCGTTTGTTCTTGAGGAATTGCCTTACTGACTTGGCTATTTCTTTCCTTTTGTCCACAGGAATTGACAGATTGTGAGAGGTTAAGTCCCAATGAATGCCGAGCCATTGGAAACGCGACTCTAGAGTGAGCCTGGACTTTGTACTGTTTATTTGGAACCCTAGGTGTTCCAGAAATTGAAGTACCTTGTTTGTGGCTCTGAGGCATTCCTCGACGGTTGGCGCCCAAATCAGCCAATCGTCGAGGTACGCTACTACCATTATCCCTTGTGATCTCAGTTGTTGTACCACTACTTCTGCTATTTTCGTGAATACCCTGGGGGCTACATTCAGCCCGAAGGGCATCACTTTGAAAGAGAATGCCTGGTCTCCCAGCTTGAAGCCTAGGTATGGGCGAAAGTGTCTCGCGATTGGGATATGAGAGTATGCGTCTGTAAGATTGATAGAAGTGGTGACGGCGGGGAAGTATGGTCCGCACCTGCGAGATGGTCAGCATTTTGAACTTGTCGCAACGAATGAATAAGTTTAGCTGGGACAAGTCTAAGATTATTCTTCTTTTTTATGAGCCTTTCTTTGGCACGCTGAATAAGCGTCCTTGAAACAAACTTTAAATGCTTGGACTCTCGACACTACTCCTTTCTGAAGGAGCTCCTCTGTGTAATCTGCCAATTCCTTTGATGGTAGCTGAAGGAATGACTTGGGTGGAGGGGGACCTTTGATCCAACTCCAACCCAGTCCTTTGGACACAATGCTCTGTGCCCATTTGCTGAACCCCCACCTGTGCCGGAAGAGGAACAGCCTCCCTTCTACCCGGGAGATCTCACTGCTGTTGTGCGGAATGAGCTCCGCGTCCTCCACGGAAGTGCATACCCCTGTTGGTAGCTCTTCTTGCGCCTCGTTGCCGAAAGGCACCTCTAGCCCTGCTTCCCCTAGCAAACCTGTTGAAGGTTTGGAAGGCTTGGCTTTCAAACACCTGGTTGAATGCCGGGGAAACAGCGTAAGAGGTCGAGGGCTGACCTTGTGGGGACAGCAGGAGAATCGGTTGGTTCTGTCCTTTTGCTGCTGCCGATTGTCCTGGCTGAGCAACCGGAACAGCTTGTACAAAGTGTGCTGCTGTTGCTGCTTCTGGTATGGCTGGAACCTCTTTGTCTTCTTCAGCTTTTTGCTAGAGGAGGAAGAGTACTCAGGTTTCCTCTTAGCAGAGAGACCCCAACGAGCTCTGAAGCTCTGGTTAAGCCTCGTCGCCTCGTGTTGGACCTCATTAACTGCCGATTCTGGGAAGAGGTCCGCCCCCCAGATATTGGAGGAAAGCAACTTGTTCGGTTCGTGCCGAATCGTTGCTTCCTGAAGGACGTGCTTCCGGCAGTTCCTTCTTGCCGCTATAAACCCGTACAAGTCCGCTTGAACTGTCTGAGTTTGCGACTTGGCTAGGAGCTTAAAAAGAGGCTCCGTGCCGTATGTCAAACGCCTGAATGAGGTTGTCTGGTAATCTGGGTAACTTCTCCCCGAACTGTTCCATGGCACAGTCCGGCTTGAGTTTACCTACCGTAAAAGTGGCCGGTAGGTTCTCCCACAAATCACCGAAAGCAGGGAAGAGAGGGGACGTAGGGTCCGATTCCCTTAGTTGTGGAAGGGGTTCATCCTTCATGCCCGCCTGCATCGTGATCTCTGCTATCTTCGTCGTAAAGGGGAGTGGTGCCTCCTCCTCTGTGGCAAAGATAGTAAACAGGCTCTTGTATGCTTGGAGTCTGGTATTAGTGCAGTCCCAGTCCTCCAAGCAATGCAACCATCCCTCTGAGCCTGGTCCCGGCTATCATAGCACTGTTTCTCTTGGGATTTTATATTCCCTATTTAAGGCTGTCTCCGTCAGCCTCGCATATCCCATGAAAGGAGGCTGTAAGTCGGCTGGGTGGAACTCGAAGTCCTCGATCCTTCGAGTTCCACATTCCGGAATAGAAATCATGCCGTCCTTGAAGGGAGCATAAGCTGCTACCCTCCAAGGATTATTCATAGAGAAGGCAGGGAGGGTGTCATAGTCCGGCAGCTGGGCAAGACCAGCTCCTGCTACCGGGGGGTTGGCCTGAGGTGCCTGGTTCAGGCCTGCCAGGCGATTCTCCTGGTCGGACACTCGTTCAGTCAGGTTCTGGATGGATTGTCCCGACTGGTTAATAGTGGTATAGATTTGAGCAAACATCTGCTCAAATCTCGTACTGAGAGACCCGACCAAATCACCTACTTGCTGCATCATTCCTGCCGAAAATGCAGCAGGATCGAAGGTACCAGGTACCACGACCCCGGCAGGAGTCACCGGAGGAGTTCCGGCAGCAGCGGGAGAAGGTACAGACTCGACAGGAGCGCGGGCCTTCTCCTTAGAGGACTTGCCTCTTGACCCTTTAGAATGTGAAGATGAAGACGACTTCACTTTCTCTGCTCCGGGATGGGAAGCCGGAGGCTTACGAGAAGTAGAAGAAGACGATGTCTTTTTGGACAACGTCTTCTGAAGGGTCTTCTGCTCTCTGTGCCCCTTTACCTTGGGGGTCACAGATGCAGCAGGTGTACTAGCAGGGATCTCCGATCCTGTAAAGCCTTGAAAAGAGGAAGATGAAGGAACAGGTGATGAAGATCTAGAATCAACCAAGGGAAGCCCTTGGGCGCCCAACAAACCTACCTCAACTAGTAAATCCTCCGCACCTACCGTCATTGGCTCTATATTCAAATCAAGTGTGGCTACTTCCGCCACGATGTCTTGGCCGCCTCCCTCGATAAAGGCTTGTTCCAGGAGCTGCCGCGGCAGGATCCACATACCCCGTCGACTTCCCGCCCGGGAAGATCTGGACAGCCAGCTTCTTGTCAAGTATATAGGGCTGTCCTTTGGCGGCGTTCTTTCCGAAGCCTCCTACCCAGGCCTTCAGGGTAGCTGACGCAACTTCCTTAACAGCGGCGGCCTGGAAAGGAGGGTCATTGTAGTCCTTACAACGAAGCCCCGAGGACGGATCATTACCAAAAGTGAATATGACCTTAAGTAACTTAAAGCTAAGATATGTGACAGTATATATGTCATGAAAGGAACAAACCTGACACCGATATATACTTACTCCGTCCAAAAACTGGCTCACCAGCTCGTAGCAAATGGTACAAGCCTCGTGATGCCATACTAACAGCTCGTTGTGGCGGGTAGCACACGGAGCGTGAGTCCTGCAGACCTCATGCCCGCAGTGGTCTTGGAGGACGGCGTTACATCCCGCCTCCTGACAGTTAGTAGCCTGTAAGTGGAAAGATACATAAGTATCAATGTTATACACTCACGGCTACTGTGATACTCCGTTGCATGCAGGAGTAGTCTAAAATTATTGGGCATAATCCACCCCTGAACTCCTTGTGGAAGAAGGTCTGTGACCTAAGACGCTGGTTGGGAACTCCGGTGTACACCGTAGGGGTGAGTATGATTCAACCAGATGTTTTTATACACCCATAATGAGTTTCGAGGAGTAGTATACCACGCCGGAGAACGGGAGAGGATGCCCTATACTTAGACTAGGAAAGTTACACTAAAGTGGAGCGTGTAGCTCCGCCGTACAAACCCCCCCCTGGGGGTACATAAGATATGGAAAGCTTCTATGACCAACTGAAATCGCATCCACTCCGGTAGCTGGCGGAAACCCACCCCACCCCCACCCCGACCGAAGGTACACCCGGATAGTGAGCAGTTGCTCCGTCCGCTGGCGGAGGGGTAATACATGTGAGGGAAAGAAATCAGACCCAAGGCACGCGGGAGAAGACCCGAAGCGACCGGAGGGGGGGGTGTCCAACCCAACCCACGACCACGCCGGAGCTCCTCCAGACCCGAGTAAAAACATGCGGTTCACCAGTGCTTCCAGCTGTCCTAAACTCCCGTGATCCCCCTTGGCTAGGGGGAGGGGGGAGAAGTGCTCGGCTGGTTGCCATAGAGACCGTTAAGGGAGGCCAGGACAGACCCCCCCCCCCTTCCATCTGGATTGGAGGAAGGGGACTGGGACTAGGGCGACCAGAGGCACCACGCGATAGCATGTGGACCAAGAGGTGATAATGCAACAAAACCAACTAGGCCAGCGACCACGTGAGCCCGAAGGACGCCACAGGGCGATAAGGCCACAAAAACTGGCAGATTAAAGATTAATGCATAACAAAACCGCCTAGGAACTGTCGCCCTAAAAGCTAACCTGATAAAAAATATAACAAATAAATAAAAAACTTTTACATCGTAAAAAGAGAGAGAGAGAGGGAAAACATGAGTGAGAGAGAAAGAGATGTCCAGGAGGAGTAGGCTGGTTTCCAAAGAAAGCAGCCAACTGCTCAAAAGCTAGCCTTAGCCGATACGTAGATGGGGGCAAAAGCCTGGATGCTGGACCAGGAAAATATAAATAATCACTCGGGCGCCTACACACTAGACAAAGAGACATGCATGCATGAACGAGATCTAAGTATAGGCAATGAAATCCCTACAAACGATGTAAAAGATAATGAGAACTAGTGTAGCACGTGATAAAAATCCCATGAAAGGTAAAAACAATGGAAGATGTCTCGGTATAGAGGACCGGGAAATCTAACCAGACACGAGGCGAGCCGTTGGCCGCCATGCGCCAGACCAGGCGGCCATATTTCGGACCTAAAAAACGGTAAATAAGGGAAGGGCCCCTGGCTGACAAAACTAAATCCAGACCTTTCGGGTTACTTAACTTAGCTGCGGCGATAGCTGCGCGTTCCATGGTGGAGATAAATCCAAAGGAAATAGCACAAAAACACAGAGCAAAAGATGGCACGTGATACCTAGTACGGCTAACGAAAAAGGATGACCACCAGAGGCACGGCTGTCGCCATGGTGCGGGGCGTAGTAGTAGTAGTTGCCGTCCCTGCCTATGGATCGGCCCTCTCAGGAAGGGGATTTTGGTGTAGGAGGGTTCTAAATGGCAAGAGGTTCGTGGTAGTGGTCTCACTCGCCCCAGATACCATACCGACACCCTCTCTTTAGGGTGAGCGAGTCAGTTATTCTGACATCTTCCTCCTGATTTTGTTTTTCTCTGGTATATGTTAGCTTCATTTACCTTAGAAATAATGAACTTAAGGATTATTTCACGCAGCGACACGAACTGAGCCCAGAAATAATAGTAATAATACCAGCAATATTAATAATGATAGTAAAAAAGATGAAAATAATAATAGTAATAAAGTCTAGTAATATGGCCGCTTGAGGTCATACGCTCGAGATATTTCTACTTCACAATTAAATTACTTACAAGTCAATAAATTCTCTTTGACATGTCAAGAGAGATACAAGTTAATTTATCAGAAATCTCAAACAGTTTCATAATAAAAATTCTAATTACTAAAAATGAGTGAAGAACAGTGATATAGTGACGCAGCTTCCAGTAATACGTAAGTTGTGCGTTTGGCATCAAAGGCTTCTAGAAGCTTCAAACATGACGTAATCATTGCACAATCTTGGGGAAACTTCACATGGTTACAAGTAAAACAAAGACGAACAATTCTGGTTGAACACGAAGGACTCATGTGCTAATGTGTTAACAGATACATCCGCTTTAGCGAATAAAGATCTCTAATATGGAATCTGAAACACACATTACAGATACTTTACAACATTACATACAATTACTGAGTGGAAGTTATGCTTTGGGAAGGCAACTACATAAGAATAATATATTAATTCCGATATAGAGTGAATTGAACATTAAAGGACCTTTGTAGATTATTACATGTATGTGATTCTCATTGATGTGATAAAATCTCAGCAACAGGAAATAATTTATTACAAAAAACTTTTTGCACACAAAACACGGTGCATCACAAAACTTATGCTAATTTTTATATATATATATATATATATATATATATATATATATATATATATATATATATATATATATATATAAGAGAGGATAGAATTAATAGATTCTTAAGGAAAAAAAAATGGTCAATTTTTATAAATAATGCAACTTATCAGCAAATTATTTGTTACTGGTTCCTCTTTCAGTATCTTATATGGACAACCAAAAATTCATAAACCTAATACACCTGTTGACCTATTATGGTTGCATATAACAGCCTATCGTTCTCTATCTCCAAATTTTTAGCTGGTTTGCTCTCTGAACATAGTACAAATGATGATAAATTTCAACAACAAATTATTAACCAAGATGATGAATATTATATGGTCAGTTTTGACATTGAATCCCTTTTTACTAATGTACCACTGACCGAAACCATTGATATTTTAGATAGGATTTTTATTAGTGTTGAGACACTATTTCATGGTTTTAATAGATCTACCGGTAAATAATTTCTGAAACTTGCTGTGCAAGATTCCATGTTTTGTGTTTAACCAGCAGCTTATTTGCAAGGTGATGGCGTTGCTATGGGTTCACCTTTATGTCCTATATTTGCACATTTTTTTATGTCTGACTTGGAAACTAAATTTTTAGACCAGTGTAATTCCTCTTTTAAACCAGCGTATTTTAGAAGATATGTGGACAATACCTTTGCATTTTTTAAACATCCATGGCAATGTTCACAAATTTTAGAATATATTAATCAACAACATCCGAATAAGGGATTTTTACGTAGGAGAAATCTATTTCTGGGCGAGGAAGCCGTGTCGCCCAGTAAAAGAGGTTCCTTCAGCACTATTTCTAAGGTAAAATATTGCTATAATACCAGAGAACTGCTAAATTGGACCTGCCAGATTATTCCGGCTCGCTCACCTTCATTAAAAGGTGTCGGTATAGTTCTGGAGCGAGTGAAACCCACTACCACGGCACCCTCTCCAATTAGCCTCTCCTACATCAAAAACCCCTAAGAATAGGGGAGCCGTCCTACGGTTTGCTACCTACCACCGCGTAGGTAGCGGATGTAGCGTTATACCTGAAGATAGCATACTAGCTTGGTGGCACAGTTGAAAGGGGGGGTGGACAGTTGAAACATAGGGCGGGATTTCACTGGGCGACACGGCTTCCTCGCCCAGAAATAGATTTTTCCTACGTCATAATCCCTTTCCTGGGCTCAGCCGTGTCACTCCGTGAAATTGTACTAGAGAAAACACCAAGCTACTGACACATAAAACTATGAGCAATCAAAAGATAACTACAAAAGGGTGTAAATGAGAAACATAGTACAATATAAATCAATATAATAATATTATATACATATAAATTGTAATCCTTAATGTAAAGGTATTAAACTTAAATTTAAGACATGATAGGCATTAAACCAACAAATTGTTTATAATGTAGGTTGTAAAAGGCACCTATAAACTAATTATTATGTACATATCACATAAACCTGCCCAGTATTAAAAATACGCTACTGGGTTGAGGTAGACTGATAATGAGGCTGGTAGGAAGGAGGATGGGAGGAGACAAGGTAACTACTGCAAACTACTTCTGATAGCAGGGGAAACAGTGTTCCCTACAGCTACCGCCGGGAACTTAAGGTCCTCCAAAGACTTAAGATAGTGGCATTTAAAAACTAAGGGGGATTTCCAATCAGTATGTTTCTTCAGATCTTCAAAGCTCATGTGCTGGAAGAAATTAATTGACGTTGCTATAGCCCTAATGTCATGTACCTGTGGGAATGACTGTGGGTTGGCCTTCTTAATGAAATAAAGAATTTGTTGTCGTATGCCTTTCAGAGAGATGGTGCCACCTTTCTCTCTAATGAACAGGGGCCCTTTGGATTTCATAGAAGTCCTATGTAGGAAATCCTTTAATGTTTTCACAGGGCACAGGGATGGGTCCTGTGGGAGTGGAATAATTTTCCATGGAGCCCACCTATCTAGAGGATCCTCATTCTTAGCAAGAAACCTGCGATCCGGAGAAAGTAACACCTCTCCCGAAGAAAGGAACTGAATATGACCCGGGTCCCTGGATAAAGAAGACAACTCTGAAATTTTAGCTCCCTAAGCTAGGCTGATTAGAAATAGAGTTTTCTGCAAAATAGATTGATATTCACATTCTGAGTTGTTAATATCCGATGCCAACTTAAGGACATCGTTTAGGAACCATGACACTGCTGTTGGTCTTTCAACAGGCCTAAGCCTGGCGCAAGCCGTGGGTATTGAGGTAAAGTAAGAATCTGTTAAGTTTATGTCAAACCCAAATTGAAAAATCTTTTTCAAGGCTGATTTAGTTGTGGTTATTGTACTAGCAGCCAAACCTTGTTCAAATAAATTCCTGAAGAAGGTGATAGCTAGATTTGTAGTCATGGTATGAACATTTGACTCATTGAGGAAGACAGCCAGCTTCTTGACCGCCGAATCGTATTGGCGAAGTGTTGACTCTCGCTTATCTGATTCTAAGAACAGGATATTCTGAGGATCTATGTCCGCACCCCTCCGTGCAGCAAACTTCATGAAGTCCATAAAGTTAGGGTTTTGTGAAGACCTGAGGAATCGAATACAGTCTTCGTTTGGACTCGTTGGGACAGCATGGGCTTCGGCAGCCGATGAGGACTCAGACCCAATTCTATCATAAGAGGAAACCAGTTGCTCTTTGGCCAGTTGGGGGCTATGAGAGCCACCTGGCCCTCGAAAGATCTCAACTTGAGCAGAACCTTCAAGAGAAGGTTCACTGGAGGAAAAAGATATATCCTTTTCCATTGGGTTCCAATCTTATGGCCAGTGCGTCCATGGCGAAAGCCAGAGGGTCCAGGTTGGGAGCCACATAACATGGAAGCTTGTGATTTGATTCTGTTGCAAACAGATCCACCTCGAGCCCCGGTACCATGTGATGCACCCACCTGAACGACTTGCTGTCCAGAGACCACTCTGACTCCAGAGGAACTGAGCGTGAAAGTGCGTCTGCTACCACGTTCTGAATCCCTGCTAGGTGAGTGGCCGATAGATGCCAACTGTTCTTGGCTGCGAGAGAGAAGATGGCTATCAACACGTGGTTTAGATGACTTGATTTTGAGCCTCCCCTGTTTATGCAGTGCATGACTACGGCACTGTCGAGCACCAGCTTTATGTATGATTTCTTGGCTGGACGAAGTTTCCTCAGGGTAAGGAACACTGCCATAGCTTCTAGGACGTTTATATGAAGCTGTTCGAACTGAGGGGACCAAGTTCCTTGTACTTTCCTGTATTGAGAGTATCCCCCCCCCAACCTGTTAGTGACGCATCTGTGTGAATCACTAAGGCCATAGGGGGAAACTGTAGCGGGATCTTCTTCACTAAATTCTTCGCTTCCGCCCAAGGGCGGAGATGTTTGCGCAGAATCTCCGGGATCGGAGGGAGCCTGTCTCGGGATCTTGCTTTGGCCCTGGAACGCCAAACCCGATTGATGTTCTTGAGTTTGGCTTTCAGAAGTACGTCCGTCACTGAGGCGAATTGTAGAGAACCCAGAATCCTCTCGTGGTTTCTCTGGGACGTCTGTTTGCACTTCAGAAACTGCCTGGTTGCCTTGGCTATCTCTTTCCTCTTCGCCGGAGGAATGGAAAGAGTATGAGAATCCAAGTCCCACTGGATGCCCAGCCACTGAAACCGGGACTCCGGAGTCAGGCGGGACTTCCCCCTGTTGATCTTGAATCCGAGATGTTCGAGGAAACAGATCACCTTGTCCGTAGCCACACCAGCCAATCGTCCAGATAGGCTACTACCATGATGCCCTGTGACCTTAGTTCCTGCACTACCGTTTCCTCTAACTTTGTAAAGATCCTTGGGGCTATATTGAGCCCGAAGGGCATTACTTTGAAAGAGAAGGCTTGTTTGCCTAACTTGAAGCCTAGAAACAGACGGAAGTGCCTTGCTATCGGAACATGATAGTAGGCGTCTGTAAGATCTGTAGAGGTGGTGACGACCCCACGGGGAAGTAAGGTCCGCACCTGAGAGATGGTCAGCATCTTGAACTTTTCGCAGCGAATTGATAAGTTTAGACGGGACAAGTCTAAGATCACCCTTCGCTTGTCCGAGCCTTTCTTTGGAACGCTGAACAAGCGCCCTTGAAATTTTAAATACCTTGCCTTTGACACCGCCCCCTTTTGAAGGAGGTCTTGAGAGTATTCTACTAACTCCGGTATCGGCTCCTGATAGAAGGTGTTGGGTGGAGGAGGACCTGCGATCCAACCTCCAGCCTAGGCTCTTGGATACGATGCTTTGTGCCCAATTGCTGAACCCCCAACGATGACGAAAGTGGTACAGCCTCCCTCCTGCCTGCGAGACCTCATTGGGCTGATGATGGATGCGATCCGCGGCCTCCCCTTGCAGCTCTGGCATGGCCGGCTGCTCTGCTGCCGGCACGTTGACAAAAGGGACCTCTAGCCCTGCCCCCCCTGCTGAACCAATTGAAGACCTGAAATGCCTGGTTCTCATAGGCCTGATTAAAGGCAGGAGAGACAGCGAAAGAGGCTGAAGGTTGCTGCTGTTGGGGCAGCAGAAGAACGAACTGCTGCTGGGGCTGGGCCTTAGAGGTGGAGGGTTGAGGCACAGGGACGGCTTGAACCAACATCTGATGTTGAGGAGCCTGGAAACCCTGGAACCTCCTAGGCTTCTTTTTGGGCTTCGAACTTGAGGAGGAGGAATCCGGTTTTCTCTTGTATAATATGCCCCAACGAACTTTTAAGCTCTGATTGAGGCGTGCAGCTTTGTGTTGGACATCGTTAACAACCGAGGCCAGAAAGAGATCTGCACCCCAAATGGAAGAAGCCAGGAGTTTGTTTGGTTCATGCCTAATTGTAGATTCGGCTAGGTCATGCTTTCTGCAGTTTCTCCTAGCCACAGCAAAGTCGTACAGGTCGCATTGCATGCTAAGCAGTAACGACTTCGCAATGACCTTAAATAGCGGTTCTTGAGCATATTCAAGGGCCACAGTTTCGGTCATCACCAGAGAGTTAAGAGACCTAGCAAGCCTTGTCCTAGTGTCGAACTCCGTTTGAATCAACGTATCTGAGAGCCTAGGGAGACGTTCGCTAAATTGGGTGATCGCACAGTCCGGTTTAAGCTTCCCTACAGAGAAGGTTGCCGGAAGGTCTACCCAAATGTCATCACCCCCTGGAAGCAACAATGATGTAGGGTCGGTCTCCCTCAGTTGAGGCATAGGCTCATCCCTCATAACTGCCTGAAGAGTGAGTTCCGCTACTTTAGAAGTGAACGGTAATGGATTCTCGTCATCCGTTGTAAACATTGTGAACGGGCTCTTGAAGGCCATTACTTTGGTGTTCGCGCAGTTCCACTCGTCCAGACTGCGAATCCACGCCTGTTGGGCTTGGTCCCTCGAAAGGATTACAGTTTCCTTTGGGACCTTGTCCTCCCTAACTAGAGCAGACTCCGTAAGGTGGACATAGCCGATGAAAGGAGCCCGTAACCCTGGAGGGTAGAACTCGAAGTCTTCAAGCCTTCGAGTACCGCAACCCTCAATGGTTAACATTCCGTTCACACAAGGGGCGTAGTTCGCCACCCTCCAAGGATTACTTGGGTGGAAAGGAGGGAGAGTGGAGCTGTCTGCCATAACCTGGCTTGGTGCCAACTGACTGGGGTGCACCATACCCGACACACCCTGCTGGAGCCCTGCCATTAAGGACTCCTGTGTACCTAGCCTCTGAAGTACTTCTTGGACCAAGTTGCCTAAATTACCAACCTGTTCCAATATATTCGTGGCGAACATATCTGAATGAAAGGAGGGGGGAGCCTGCCTTCTCCTCTGGTACCCTATGTGGTACCTGACCCTTGGAGGTCTATGGAATGGGATGTGAAGGGGAAGGGTAAGACTTCCCCTTTCAGAGGCTTAGACTTCAAGGACCTTGCAGAGACTTCTGCCTGGGTTTGTGTCCACTCCGGGATGTTGAAGCCGGAGTTTTATGACTTAACGCTATTATATGATCTTTTGGGGTTGTCTTTAGTTTTTGCAGTAGTTTAGAATTAAGTTTACTTTTGACTTTAGGAATTGTCAAGAGGGATTTTGACCTAGAAGGAGGTAATCCCCCGGCAAAACCTTGAAAAGAATTAGAAGACGAAGGAGAAGAAGTATCAGAAGCGCTCAAGGAAGGACCCTGAGCACTTGGAAGACTAGCCTCATTACCACTCTTACCATAGCCCATGTCTAAAGTAAGGGGCTCTTGAACCATATCCGGAGCAGGCTCTTCCTCCATTAGTTCCTGCTGCGAAATTTCCTCCTACTGTCCAGCAACTGCAGCCTGAATAGAGGCGATGACAGGGGCTGCCAACTTCGGGTCCACATAGCCCACACTTTTTCCTGCCGGAAAGATTAACGTAGCCAAATTTTGCGACAGGATGTACGGCTTCGCTTTGCCAACGTTGCGCCCAAAGCCACCTACCCAAACCTTGAGGGTGGAGAGAGCACCGTCCCGGACAGCCTTCGAGCCTGTAAAAGAAGGAAATTGTTTACCAAGAAC